>NC_090205.1:12922500-13222500 GCF_033026475.1 Channa argus
GTTATGGAAATGACCATTTATGACTGTGCACTAATAAGGGAGCATGGAAAAACTACCAACACTGGTGACTGGAAATTACTGCAAGGCAGAAAAGAGAGCGGACATTGAAGAAGACTGTCCACACAACTACTAAAGCAAATGTGGCAGAAGGAACAAGTGAACCAATCACAGTTGTTGCAGTCTGCATCACCACGATGCATTCATTTCTGTGGGGAAACACATCAGACCACAGCATAGGGGTCTGTATAAATCCTAAGCGAGTATAAATCAACTGTAGAGCAGACTTAGTGCGTGACTAAACACGTAGATCATTTGTAAGTTAGAGCGCTTCATATGCTAAAAACAAATATCGGATTTATAACAACCGTGTATAACTAAGCCTTTAGCATGAAAACTGCATACGCCTTATACTGCTTTTTCATATAATTTTTAGATTCAGTAAATCCTCAAGCAGTTCTTCCGGGTGGATAGGATGAGGTTGGATGGCTGTGGAGAAGCAGGCATGTTTTCAAAACAAACACAGACAGATGCAGCAGCTGTGAACATTAGAGGAGAAAAAGGGCTCCTGTACCTGTTGACTCACCTTAGTCCAAGGATGTGCCTTGATCTGGGGAAATTTGAACTCAGTGTAGTTGGGATTCATTTCACGGATCTGCTCTCGGGTTGGGGTACCAAGAACCTGGGGGACCACAACAGGGAGGACGCAAAATTAAGTCTTCAGCTGTAATTGTTCTTTTATTTATTTGTGAAAACTAGATAGACCCCTTGGAACCGCAAACGTTGCCATTTACACTCTTAGGGTCACCCCTGTCATTACCTTGATAATTTCAACCAACTGATCCACTCCACTGTCACCAGGGAAGATTGGTTGCCCTAGCAACAGCTCTGCCAACACACAGCCAGCTGACCACACATCTATAGGAAAAAGCAGGTCAGCAAAAGAGACAAAGAAGTAAGGTAAAAGCAAAAGATGGACAGGCATGACCATGATAATGCACTAATGCACAGTGCGGATGAGCAGAATATAGACAGATCTGAGAATATTGTGTTCTCTTTGTCGATGTGTGTTAGTCTTTCACAACCAAATAAATCAACAGTAACATGCAATAAAACAGATCATATATTGAGGTTATGCTTATTAAATTGCTTATTGTCTCAGGAGTTAGATCCTGAGTGTGACAGCAGGAGTGAGACTACCTATGCTTGAAGTGTAGTCAGTGGCACCGAAGATGAGCTCCGGGGCTCGGTAGTAGCGGGAGCAGATGTAGGACACATTTGGCTCTCCACGGACCAGCTGCTTAGCACTGCACACAAAATCAAAGCACATGATCATTAGCATCACCATACTCAGCAACCATTTGGCAAAAACAAGTGAATATGAACCTACACAAAAGCCTTGTGATGTCTCACTTGCTGATTCCAGATATCACTGGCTAAATGTATCAATTAACTGCACAAACCATTGAGCAATATTAAATTTTTACAATTAGAATTATTATTCAAATTCATTAGGAATATTTGTATACTGTAGATTAGCAGCAACATTATGTTATAGTTTAAGGAGTAAAATCTTCAAAGGAAGACATTTTGACAGTTTGACATTTTGAGACACACATATTTGCTTTCTTGCTGACAGTTGGTCAATACCCTGTAATGTCTGAGTAATTTGAAGCTACAGTCAGCAGCCAGTTAGACTACTTTAGCGTGACGCCTGGAAACCGGTTACCTGACTCTCTCCATAGGAACAGAAATCTACCCACCATCTCTTAATTAACACATTATATCTCTTTACTGTGTATTAAAAGTGGTAAAATGTCATGGTGCAGTGTCGTTGGGGTGTGTTAACTCGCCATGTGATATCTCCAGGTAGCCATTAAATACTCAAGGAAGAAATGTGATTCTGTATGAAGTGCTAATTAGAGATCTTTGGTGGGACTCATAGGTGTATTTTGTTTCTTCATTTAAGTTATGCTGCTAACATTATACTTACTATACAGATAAATAAGACTGGTACTATGTCAAACTGCTCCTTTAAATGGCAAGACAACCCTGACCACTGTTGACTGAACCAGACAAACTGTGGCCACTGACTGCAGCTCACCTGCCAAAGTCACAGAGCTTGAGCACAGCAGTGTCTGGGTCCAGCAGCAGATTCTGGGGTTTGATGTCCCGATGACAGATCCCAAACGAGTGGATGTAAGCCAGGCTCCTGAACAGCTGGTACATGTACAGCTACACGCAGAAAAACACACAGGTTACAACGGCACAAAAAGCAAGTTCAGATTTCATTACAGGGTTTAAGTCTGGAAACAACCACTGAAGAATCTGTCTCACGCTGGTCAAGCGCTTCATGTTTTACAAGCTACGGTTTAGACGACAGAACTACACACTCCTGCACTTTGTTAATCACGGCTTGCAGATAAACTGAAACATATTTTATAAGACATTGAATACAGAAGGCAACCCTTTTGGTCAACACATGTTTATCATGTATTTAATGAAAAAGTGAATGAAAAAATATTAAATGAAACTGAATGAATGAAATGAACATTTATAATATCCTCGTGTTTCATTTCATTTGCTTTACATACCTGACATGGCCAAGAAATCCCTGACAAATAATAAATGATCTGTGTGCATCACATACAAAACACACTAACAGCCTGGGAAACTAAGTATGCAAATTGAAAGTGACCTTTATTAACAAAGGTCAATTTGTTTCATTACCTAAAACTTAGTAACCGCTGTTACACTCGAAAGTGCTTAATTAAACTTTTTAGCAAACAGAAGCTAATAACAGATCTCAGTAAAATTTCTGTGGCCTCTAATTCAAAACACAAATAATAATGATGTGAAACATGTGGCCTAAAAACTATATATACCTGTCTGCCCTGTCCAGTCTCCAGGAAAAAAAACTCAATAAATCAATCCCATATGCAAATTTGCTAAAATAAGAGACATTTATTTATACTTATTACTTATGTTAAAGCTCAGATTTTAAGACCTGGAGCTCACAGCCATCTAAGCCTGATTCTTACAATTCCAAATTATCACGTTTACTTAGGATGAAAACAATCTACACCTTGAAGTTCAATTTTTTTTTTCTATGGGAGGTCTCTCACATGTTTAATAATAAAACAAAGAAGCGCAAATTACGCACTTTTGCATAATAGAAATAGAATGTATTATACATAATACACCTTAATCTAAAATTGTTTCCTTCCATCTAAACCTTTTTAGGGTTGCAGCTGTGCTAGAGTCAATCTAGCCGTCATTGGGCATAAGGAAGGGTCAATCTATAAAGAACTGACCTAAATACTGATATGATCTAAAACTTATACTGAGGAGAGGTGCTGTAAAAGTGAACCAAGCTAAATGAACAACCTAGCAACAATGCCGAATTATTCAGTTTTAAGGTTTTTGTGAGAGGCTTGCTCTTCGGCTTGTCCCTTCAGGGGTCACCTCAGCAGAACGTGCTTTTGTAACTTATTTATTGTAATTTCATAAGGGCTGGGTAGAGTGTGGTGGAGTGTAGCAGACCATAGCAGAGCAGGCAGATATGGGGCAGACTGATTTAAGATTGAGTCTTTGATGTTGTAGCTTTAACCTTGTTTTCAAAATTTGTTGATTAAAAAGTTTTGCAAAAACATTTTAATGGCGCTCTACTGATATAATATTGATTGTATAATAAGGTATAGAATACATATTTGGTAAATGTAGTCTTTCCTTCATCTTGTACGTTTAAAACACCACATCTTGCTATGATGATTACTGACACAGACACACATTCATATACCTTGACATAAACCATAGGCAGAGTCTGTTTGGCTCTGCTGTAGTGTCTGGCAACTCTGTACACCGTCTCAGGAACATAGTCCAAAACCAAATTCAGATACACTTCATCTTTCTGTTGAAAAGAGAAAAAACAGAGGTCACACAAATAAAACACGTAAAACAAATAAAAGACAAATAAAAATAATTTATTATTCTATTTTAGTTTGCAATGTCAAGAGAAGGAGTAACTGCAGCACAATCTCCATGATTACAAATTCTTCCATATCCCAACAATAAAATGCTACATAATAAGTAAAGTCTATTATTTGCATGTATTTATGGACATACCAACTGCATGTCATATCAGATTATGAATTTGGACAATGTTTTCTTCCTCTCTTCCTTCTCTCTGTCTGTAATCTCTCTTCTTAGCTGTCAAATCTCTTTCCATGATGAAAGAAGCAATTTCCAAACTCGTGTTCTCTTCCATAGCCTTCCTTTTGGTGTCTTGATATGGGATATGCGACCTCACATATTCTTTTTCAGTCTAACTGGAGATCCATTGTGTAGGGCTCTCCCCCGAGGGTAGGAAACACGGAGTATGCGTCATAAAGTCCAGCGCTTCAACAGAAGCCGCAGACAATGATATCATTTCCTCGTTTCCTGCTTGTGTCAGAGGGTGGGGTTTTGCATTCTGGAGCATACTGACCCTAAAGGATGCCGTATCTTAGGCTTCTCAAACTAATTATTCTAGGACTTCCTTTTTCCTTTGATTCTGACCAGCGTTTGCCAGCACTGAGTCCCTGAGTATTTCTTGTGACAGCATTGTTTGGGGCTGACTGCGAATATGGACTAATAGCTCGTACTAAAATGCAAAGGAAGAGTCACAAAGAAAATCACTCAAATAATAATTATATTTTCACCATCTCAGCATATAAAAGATGAGTCTGCAATTATTTTATATGCAACCTATTTTGTGAAATACACATAAAGACCAAAACTAACCATGTCAACTTGCCAGATCTTAGTTCAAAGCCTTTTACTGTTTATCTAAGGCTATGACTCCTTTAAGCTGAGGCTAGACTACAATATGTATACAAGTGTTGCCCATTTTAGGATCGGCGTGAGTGGCAACGAGAAAGCCCGTTATCTTATTTTAAAACCTCAGATTTGTCTCACCATATACAGAAAGTATTCACACAAAGAAGCTTGTTTGAAATCCTTTAAAAAGCTCCTCCAAATTTATTTAAAATAAAAAACAAAAATCACATGTACATAAGTGTTCACAGCCTTTTCTCAATCCATTCTTGAAGCACCTTTGGGAGCAATTACAGCTTCAAGTCTTTTTGAATATGATGCTACACGCCTAGTTTTGGGAACTTTCTCCTATTCTTCTTTGCAGTACTTCTCAAGCTCCATCAGGTTGCATGGGGTTCACAGCCATTTTCAGGTCTCTCCAGAGTCTGAGGACTGGCTGAGCCACAAGGACATTCACAGAGTTGTCCCGTAGCCACTCCTTGGTTATCTTGGTTATGTGCTTAGGCCTGTTGTCCTGTTAAAATATGAACCGTTGTCCCAGTATGCGGTCCAGAGCGGACCGGGAATGTTTCTGTACATTGCTGCTTTCATCTTGTTTCCTGACATGAAACTTGGCATTCATGTTAAAGAGTTCAATGTTTGTTTAATCAGAGCAGAGATTTTTGTTTCTCATGTTGTCCTTCTGGTTTTTCTGTATCCTCCCCCAGAGATGTGGTTCAACACAATCCCATCTCGGAGGTCTACAGACAATTCCTTGGACTTCAGGGCTTGGTTTGTGCTCTGACATGCACTGTCTGTGGGACTTTATATAGACAGGTGTATGCTTTTCCAAATCATGTCCAATCAACTGAATTCCCCACAGGTGGACTTCAATCAAGTTTTAGAAGCATCTCAAGGATGATCAGTGGAAACAGGATGCACGAGAGCTCAATTTTCAGTATCACGGCAAAGGCTGTGAATACCTATGTACATGTGATTTTTTTCACTTTTTATTTTTAATAAGTGTGAAAAGATTTTAAACAAACTGCTTTACTTTGTCATTTTAGGGCATTGTCTGTAAAATTATGAGGAAAATAATTAATTTAATCAATTAATAAGGCTGTAAAATAACACAATGTGGAAAAAGTTAAGCGCCAAGTCATCTGCAAGAAGTTTGGGAGTATTATTTCAATCATATTAGTTAGAACCTGAACCTTATCCTTCATCTTCAGCAAGGAGCCAGGATGGCTAAAGTGCAGGACATAACAAATGAGAAGGAAAGGAGGATTTGTTGGTGAATGCTTTAGTAGGCGTTTCCTGCAAGTCTGATGGTGAAACGTATGTACAAAACTGCAGCGGTTACTTTGACACTAACTGTAACTAACAATTCACTGAACAAACATGAATTAAGGAAAACTTGTTGTGAGAGGGAAAGAGACAGCAGGGGGTGGAGAAAACACGTAGGATATATCTGCTATTCCTTTTCTTTTATTCAGGAAATTGTTGACTGCATCCTTTTGCTACCTCCCCCCACTCTGTTAGCAGTGTTAACCTTTTGCCCAAAATGCAGTGAACAGAGTTGGCTTCCTACAGGTTGCAGACCTGCTATGGGTTGAGCCACTTTCAGGGCTCCCTAACAAACTCTATGGTTAACTTCTGCCATCTCAGTTTCCTGATTTGTAGTGACCGTTCTTCTGGCTCAGACATTTTGACACACATACGGAGAGTCAGGGGAAAAAGAGGCATGGCTGGACTGGGAGCATGTATGGGGGCAGATATTGGAGACAACAAGAAGGGGACTAAACTGCTTTCAAGCCATTTACACACTAATCTGCTATTGGTATTACCCAACATTCAAGCTCTGGGTCTCTCTCCTCTGGCTGTATGTGTGTTCTCATTCCTCCTTCACCGGCAAAACTCCCATTGATAACATGTGTGACGACTAACAAGCCCGCTCCGCCTCCTGCTAGCACCACCAAACCTATATTTAGCCTAGCAACAGGGATGACTCACTTCCTGCATCACTACAAAGCCACTTCCTTGGCTTGTTCCCAGATGGTTAGCTTGGTGGGAATCTGATTGGCTCCTCATTCACTCACGGCTAAATAATACAGCCAATTTGTTGAGAGAACTCCTCGTATCCAAACAACTGCCTCAGTTATCTACCAGCAACAGTCACAGTGCCACGTCTGTGTAAATAAGGGGATTAATGGAACGTGTGCAATGTGTAATGTATGCATTTCGGTTTCCACAAGTACGAGTATTTACGGTGACTGAATTAGCTTTATTTTGACACACATTAATGGAGCCAGGTGCAATATCACGAATAAATCTAATATTATATTCAGACATTGCCACACACTCTCACTTGTCTCCTACTAATTCTTGGCAAAGCTTGTTGCAGCTCTACTGACTACATCATTACACATTAGCAATGCTGTTCAAACACTGGTACATGTGCTTATATATTTTGTAACACACCTTCTGTATGTAGTGTTAAGCTGTTTAAACTGTTGATGACCCTAGCCACTTGGAAGACACATAGGGGTGTCACAGTCAGACATCTAACTGGGGCCCAAAGCAAAAGTAATCAGCTCCAAAAGCTACAGGGTCACTGACTGTGATTAAGTTGGAGGGTGGGGTTTTTTCCCCCGTTCTTGTAGCACTCTGCTTGGAGAGGCTTAGTGGAAAAATCTTATTAAGACAGTTAATATTTTGCTGTTTTTAGAATGAGCTTTCATGCTATATATGCTTGACCAACCCTGTTTATACAGACTACCTGGGGCCAGGCAGTATTGATTTTGAAGGAGGACTTGTTGGCTTCTCAGATAACTAAAGTACCATGCAGTGGAAGCTTGGTGATATGAAATGGACCAAAAAGGTCCAACAAGCAGGGCCCCATGATTGGTTTATTCTTTCATGTTTCTACTGGTTTAGCAATTTTGTCATTTAATTTAATTAGGCCTAATAATTTAATTAATCTATTATCTTTACTACTTACTCTGTTAAGGATTGCACAAGCACTGGAGCTGATCTATCACAGACCTGTCAATAATTAACTAATGCAATTAATTTACTGCGTTTGTCCGTTAAATTCCTATATTAGACTCAGAGTATGCCTCTATTCTGTTTATATATATATATATACACATTTTTAATTTCAATTTCTTAATTATGTCTTCTGTACAGTTAATCTCTAGCTTTTTCTGAAATCTGTAAAGTTAACTACTATGGGCGCAAAGTCATCAAGTCAACGTCATGTGAAAATCTACTTGGCAATTAACATATTTCTGATTCTTAAAAATGCTACATAGTTGAAGATTAACAGTTGAGCTTTTTAAGCTGTTACAACTGAAAAACCTTCAGCTTCAACCTGCTGACAAGGTGTTCAAGGATCTCTGTAGGTCACTGAAGCAACTTAATGAGTTTGTGTGTACACAGATGCAATTTTTAGAAGCAATAACATTGAGTGCCATCTGTATATCAGCTGAATGTCTTGTAGGCACTCGCATGGCGACTATTTATTTGAAAAGTCAACCTGGTATGTGCTGACCTGCCTACGCTGTTTGTACCTGTGGCCTATTTGAACAGTATTATACAAGTGGTTAAAGGGTAAAAGTAAAAAGCACACTGTGTGTGTCAACCATACCACATGCCAGCAGTTAGATAAGAACTAGCACATGCTGACAGCTACAGAAGCAGCAGAACTCACATCAGGACACAAACAACACCTACACACATCTGACCTCAACTTATGTGTTTGTCACCCTCTCCTTAATTACACATCTGTCATCTACCCCACAACTTGTTTGTAACTATACAACTCAGCTTTAACCTCGCTTTCCAGGGGACATTACCTTTTGCATACTTCACAAGCTGCCCCTCCTCCCTTTTCTCACTGCATGGGTGCTAAATCCCTACATCAACAGCACAGCGCCACTCTGCATAATTAGCTGGGATGATACGGTGAGGGGAAAGAAGAAATTGATACATGAAAAGGAACAAAGGAGGGGGATTTTAAAAACCGTAAATGTGAAAACATTACAAGATACCAACAGAAATTGAGATTTCTAAATATAAGAATTTAGTAGAAGCAGTAGCAGCGCGATGAACCGTCACATTGTCCTTATTTTCTATTGTGGCAATGCGTGTTCTGGGGTTTTCACAGCATGGTGACCAAACCCCTAGCAAAGAGGGTGTGACATTCAACAAGGTGCTGAGAACTTGCATTAACTACTAAAACAGAGGTTTGTTGATGATGCAATGCAATGGAAATACCTTCTGACTAAATTGTAAACAATACATTTGTGGCTTGCACCACAGTTGTGTAGAAAAAAGTATGAAATACGTCATGAACTAGAAAAAGAAAGTCATGTACAAAAATGTATATATAGTAAATGCAAAATAAAGGTTACCCACATTTTTAGTAAACACAAAATACTTGCATTCTGGTTATGTTTGTTAAATGTAATTATATTTAATAAGTATATTGATTATATCTGTAACCGCTTATCCTGTTTAGGGTGGAGGGGGGCTTGAGCCTATCCCGGGTGTCATACGGCAAGAGGCAGGGTACATCCTGGACAGGTCACCAGTCTATCTCAAGGCCAATGCAGAGAGACTTACACAGGCAGACAATCATTCACGTTCACATTCACACTTACGCACAATTTAGAGTCACCAATTAACCAAACATGCAAGGCTTTGGACTGTGGAAGGAAACCGAAGTACCCAGAGAAAACCAACGGCAAACTCTAAACAAAAAGACCAAGGTCAGCCGATGACGCAAATCCCCAACCTTCTCATAATTTTTTATACTATTACTAAACTGAAGACAATTTAGTTTTTGCTTTACTTATTATTGGATTTTGTTTTTTGAGTACATTTCTCTAATTTATTGTTGTAAAAGTTTTTTTTAATAAATTAATGATCACATTTTTTAGAGTGTGAAGAGTCAATCTGGTGATAAGTTACAACCATTGTGTTAGTAAACCATGAATACACTGTGAGGTCTTTGATCACGTGGGGTTAGGTGAGGGATGGGAGCCAGGTGGGTCTTACAGCATTGAGGGGAGAATCTATAATTATCTGACACCATCTAGTCTGGCAAGTAAATGTCCCCTACCCATCTCTCAACCCTCTCTCCTCCAACTTACCCTCTCCATCATATCTCCCCTTTAATCCCCAACAGCATTCCTTGGCTGCAGTAAGTGTGCTACATTCCTAACTGCAGTGTCATAGGTATAGTCTTGACAGCATGTATGCCAGGTCCACGTGTGCCTATATTTGACACATGGATCTCTGTTTGTCAGCTAGTTGAATGACATAGTCCAGCCTGGTAGTCTCCAGGTGCCTCAGAGGGTCAACAACAGCAGACAGCGTGGCAGAGAAAGGGGTTTCCCTGTCACTATGAAGGCTATGTACTGTATTTATGAAGGACAAAGCAGATATTGTGGAGCTGACAGTTGAAACAGCAACAATGATAAACTACTATAGACAGAAAACTCCCCATGAAAACCCTTTTAAACAGTTTAATAATTATTAACCAAGTCTTAAGAGAGGAGGAGAAGGCTAAATTATTGTAGTACTGTAGTAGTAGTGTCGTGTATCTGATCTAGGACTATGTTCTCCAAGGTCTTAAGCAGAAGAGGCAGAGAACCAAATTATTAAATTCAATAAGTTATGATCCCACTGAGATATTGTTAGAAGTTACCTCAGTAGTGCCCTTCCAAAACCTTTTTATAAGCATTATTTTCCAAGGAGAAATAAAGTACAATTACATTCAACCTGAAAAGAAAAAATTATGAATAGTTGAATAGACCCACAGACCCTGGGCCATCCATACATTTCCCTTTTTATAATAAAAACATGGAATTTCTTGAAACCTTGTATTATTTTTTTTTCAAAACATGCAGTGAGTCATATATGGGTATGAATAAAAAAATACATTTAATTTATATACATGTAAAACATGTCCACAGATATCTGAATCAGGCACCTTTATCTATCATTTTTAAACAGATTATGTATTGCACGATTATCCTTCTTTTGATTTGTGGTCATTTCATTATGTGATATGTGTGCAAGAATTTTCCTATCAAATTACTTTCTCATTTCATTACCAGCTCTTCATCACCAAGGTGAACTCTTAGAACTGTGTGTAAAAAATCTCAATAAGGACTTTTATAATATGTGACATTTACTTTTCCCTTATAATTGTTTTTGGTGAGTCTGGAATTCTAACTTCTTGTTTGTTAACCTAAAATTGCAGTATGGGGTCATACACTCAATTATGCTCACTCATAAAATCAAATGGAGATTAAGAAAAATCCAACTAAGCCAACTGACCTTGTCTCCACTGGAGTAGAAGAAGTAGCGAAGGCGGACTATGTTACAGTGGTCCAACTTCCTCATGATCTGCAGCTCCCGGTTCTAAACAAAACACATCATGAATGCCATGTTATATTTAAGCTTTACAAGTTGGTCCTGCTCACTTTTCTTTAAAGAGAAAAAAAACTACAACAAGAACAAGTTCACATTCATTGTTTTTTTGTTTTTTTACCTTACAAGAAACTTTAAGTGTTGTTGGCATCAGTATACCAGGGATAAACAGCAACTGTTTCAATATATGGCCATACCAACCATTACTAAAAACGCTTTATAAGTTGTCCATATGACACACACACAGAAAAGAAATCATATGCCACTAATCATCTTGTTGACAACAACATCACTGTCACAAGCTCGATGTGCCATTTGTCAAGAATCAGTTAGAGGAAATTGGCTGTATTAGCAACAAACAAGATGGACATCCACACTCCCTCAAGAGTGGAAGAATTTTAAAGGGTAACCGTTATATATTGTGGGATGTTGCTGGTTCTCAAAAAATAAAAAGCATTCCTCTCCCCAAAAGCACCTACCAATGTCTATAACACAGATGTACCACAGAAACTGTTCTGAGAAAAAGATGTGAAAATAAATGTGTTAGAGTAAAAATAATCTGAGAGCCTGCAAACAATACACCATAGTAAAGAGCACTGCATCTATAGTCATATACAAATGCTTCTATCCAGAAAACAGTTGTGCATACATACTTATCAAGAATGTGCAGGAATTCAAGCATTACATAAAGCTTTAACAGCTCCATTATAGTTCATGTTTTCTCCCCTTCCCCATTCTCCCTTCCTCCTCTTCTTTATCACAGTGCTTTGTGGTGACTTGATCTAAAGTGCTTGTGTAACATTTGTAGAGGGTGTACTCCACTAGGGAGACTGAATAGACAATGGCCAGAATAGAGAGGATTATTACAATACGGGGGGGGGGGGGTAGAAGTAATATTACTTCTAGTAGAAGTAATAGTAGTAGTAATCTCTTAAACAATTGCTATTTGCATGGTAGAGTAAAGGCTTTATACTGCTTATTGGCATGGTCACAATAACAGCATAGAGAAATTATGTTAATATTATGAGATTAATGAAATTTACAGCAGCTCTGGGTTTTGTTAAGATGTAGTATTTATATAAAATGAGAAAAATTTATTTTTCCTTTTTTTCTTGTCGTATGTGCACATATGGAAATAGCTGTCAGCATTTTCATGGTATTTGTGTTTAGGCAGTTCTGTCACTAGCATAGAGGTTGATCATTTGTGAAATGATTGTGGTATATTCAAAGAAAATTAATTAATTAATGTAACTGACAAATCCATTATCCATCCAGTATCTTAAAAGATAAAACAGAGTGGCTGTGAAGAACATAAAACATAATTTGATATAACCTGGAACCAGCAAAATTATAACTTGTTTTAAGTGACATTTCTGTATTTTATTAAATGTTTTATCAATCAATTGTTACACGTGTTTCAATTCAATAGACTGACTGACCAGCTGTCTTAACGCACTTGGCATAATAGTGAGCACTACACAATTTCACTGACTGATTGGATGACTAATGAGATCCATTGTTATGTGGGTCAGGACCATGTTAGCTGGCACACTGAGATATGCTGCTGTCCTTTCACATTTTTCTGTCAATTAATGAGGATATAATCCTCAGGCCTTCATTTTTAACTGCCCAAATTTAGCTGCCTGTGCACTAAACAAGATTTCATCATCTCAGCAGCATCATCTTCTATGTCAATACCTGGTACAGACAATCCCAACAGTTTAATTTATTTACAGTCAGGTGCAAATGGTTACCAAAGTTACATGAACACACACGCACGCATAATAAAGTTACATATAGTGTGTGAGTCACAGATCGAACGATCGTGCAGTCCAGGCAACGCCCTCGTCTTCTTGCAGTAGCTTAGTGGGAGTGTGTATATTTTTATGTGAAAGGAATACTGTAGCATATGGAGAAGGAGCAGACAGGCTGTTCACTAAAACCCTGCCCAGCTCCCGTTATACTGCAGTCACTCCTGCTGACCTGTGATCTGCCACTGTGTCAGCAGATCAGCCAGCAGAGTTAGAGAGACATATGGAGAGAGAAACAGAGAAAGATGCTTTAGTTGCAGGCTGCTATAAGTACTACACCTGAATGCTTCAGTCTGCTGATGTACATGGAGACAAAACCACACTGTATTTGCAAAATGATAAACCGCATATAACAATTGTACACCACCCACAAAACATTTTATAGTAACAGCTTATAGATTACATTGAATCTAGAAAGTGGATCATTATAGTGGATTGTTATAAAAAGGAACCATCTTTTTTTTTTCCTATTATGAACATATCCAACAAAAACACTGAACCAACAATGAGCAAAGCCTGGGTTACACCAGAAAAGGTGACAGACTTAGAAATAAAAATGAAAGAGAGATGGTCGGTGATCTGTTTTATCTGGCAAGCTAACATATTAGCCTAGCAGGAACGTGCTACTACAAGTTTGAGGTACAGTAAACACATTTGTCTATAGTGGTTGTTTACTTAATTCTGGATTTGTTTCTTTTTTATTTTGGGCCCTAAAGTGGCCTATAGAATTTATTTAAAAGATGCCAACTTCTGTCTTATAGCCAACTGAACATCTTGATGAGTAATCAATACAGCAACAGAGGAGGTTCCATAAAACTAGTGACAAAAAGCTCAAAACAGACAGCTTGCCACTGGCCAGTGCGACAAATCCAAGGAGATTCCTTTCTAATGAAATGATTTCACTGTTTAAAACGCTGTAGTGACGAGATCTAGTCAGTCTCTTTAGTGTACTAAGCATGTACATCAGCAGGTGAGATTGACTCAAAATAAATAACTGTCCATCTTTGGTTCAATATAGAAACATTTCACTCAGTGTAATCCGGTAACTCAATGATTTTTGCCATCTTTGGACAAATGTTGAGCTTTGCGATGCAGGAATAAACTACATACGACTACACAGACATTATCTGTTAGTCGGATAATGGTGTTTTTTGTCCTCCTCTGGTTAAATTTGTTGACAAATAAAAACAAATATTTCAAGACTTATCCTTGAGCAATGTTGCATAAGGAGCATCTACCACCAGACAGGCTCTCACTGTGTGTGTGTGTGTGTGTGTGTGTGTGTGTGTGTGTGTGTGTGTGTGTGTGTGTGTGTGTGTGTGTGTGTGTGTGTGAATTATTCTAGTGTTGATGCTACAGTGAGATTCTGAGTGCTGAAGTGTGGATTCTACAGTAAGCATCAATTTTCCAATAGAATGATATTTGATCCTTCAGATGGGAGTGAAGGAAGACCTATCCCATAATGCACCAGGAGCAGACTGTGAGCCCACCAACATTGTCTCACATTTATCAGTTGTGCCCTAAAAGACACACAGTCTATTATATCATAATGGAATACTAGTCAAACAAACTGCTTTAAAACACACTTGTGTATCTGATCTATAAGCATGTACAATTAACCTAGAATAAATAAAAACTTAATTATGTCAAGTTTTTTAAGCTGGTATATTTAGGTTTCTGTCTACAAACTGCACATTCAATTTTTAGGCTTGTATACCAACTACAACATCTAACATTTTAATCTGTAATAGCCCCAAAAAAGGATGACAAATGACAAAAACTGACAAATGCCAGGTGGTACAAAATGATGTAACGTTTAAAAATTACAGAAAGGCATAAACATGTGATTATGTTGAAAATATATTTCTTGCAAAATAATTACATATTGTCTAGTCAGGACGCTCAGGATCAGTAGAGAAGATGGGAAAGGTCAGTTCCTCTTTGCAGCTGGATGCTAAACTCTAAAGACAACACACCTGTAGAAACAGATATACAATTGTGTTCAATAAACAGCGTGGACATAAGTATGTTTAGGTAAAGTAGTTAACACCTTACTTTCAAACAGTCACTCCTCAAATAGCTAAGTCTGACTGAAAAGAGAGAGAGAGCGTAAATACAGCAGTGGACACTAAAAAGGTCCACTCACACAGGCTCTCTTCACAAATGAGAATAACGTTAGACTGAAAAAAAAGGAGAAAGACAAAGGAGAAAGTAGAACGCAGGTGTTTAGGTACTTGTTTGTGTGTTACGGGGTACACACACTCGATGGCGCATGCTTAGCAGTCATGTGACGAGCCTTGGCTTCATTTTACCCTTTTGTCATAACAAGCTGTTCTCAAGAAAGACAGACAAAAGCATGCAGAATCCATGAGACAGAAGAGGAGACCCAGGGAGCGAGAAAGACTGCTGATGTTGAGGGTCTGTTTTAATGAGGAAACTAAACCACAAAAGAAAACGCATGTGATTTTCAGCTGACCGCGGAGCTGTTTAAAAATTCAACCTGCTGTTGTGCTAACCACCATTATGACTTCATCCTGTCCAGCACGCACCATTACAAACTGTGTGTGTGGATGTGTGCCCCTAATAAACTGTGCATTTTGTGACACATGGGCAACCTCCAAACCATTATATCATCATATATCTTGTCTGGTGTTAGAGAGCTAAGGACCTGCTGGCACCTGCTGAAAAAGTGTTCGAACCTCCAAATGGTTAAACCCAGAGCACTGAGCTGTTAAAGTATTCAGCTGAACCAGTTAGCTCAGCAAAACCGTCCCAAGGCAAAAATCTCACAGGCAAACACTTGTGTCTAAACATCAACTCTCACAGGGTACGGAGCTGGAGGTTGGGAACAGAGGACACCTTAACTTGTCTTGCCATCACTCTGCCCGTCCTCTCTCTCGTTGACACACCCTGACTCTCCTAAGTATCCACAATCAAAAGACACAGTGACTTTTCTCGTAGTAGAGGTCCAATGAACCAAAAGGCTATGATTTGAAAATACCATATATCTTCAATCTATGCTTTATTGCTGTATGTGCAATATGTATATGTTCTAAAGGACAACAAAGGTTCCTCTTCTTCAAACTTCAGCTTGATAATTTAAACTACATATTGTACACATTTATGTATACATTTATTACATTTAGGATGCATATTGTGTACATACATACAGCTGCCCTGCCCTGTTTATTTGTTTTTAACATTGTCATAGTGGCCAGATTCTGCTCGCTTGACAAGGTCTTGCTTGAAAGTAAGATTTTACACTCAATGAGACTTTGAGCAAATTTATAGGACCTTTTGTGAAAACAAATCTGATACTATTCACATGTACATTCTGGAAAAGTACAACAGTTAAGAAGATTGATACCACTCTCATGCATATGTACTCTAAATATGAAGCTGCTGGTTTACTTAGATTAGCACAAAGGTTGAAAACATGTTTGTTATTTGAGGGGAGATATCATGATTTGTGTCAATATCACACCTCAGTTGTTTTAGGGTTAAACAAAACAACAGGTATCAAGGTTAGTGGTGAGTTTTACAGGTGCTTGTAGGTGGACTTTGTTACGTTGGAACAAGTGTTGTTATATTGCCCTTGTTTTTGTGTTATTGTGCTAAGGTAAGTTAAATGGCTGTTTCATATTCATCCATATACATTTAACTGGTATCAATCCATTATAGGAGAAGAACAATAATAGCTAGAAAAAGCATTTCCAAAAAGTGCTGAAAGGATTTCCCAAGCAAAGCTGGAAAAAGTTTAAATATGTTCCACTTGATAACAACAAAATTATTAAACTTATTTGTATGTGCATTCAGTTAGAAATATAAAAATATAATTTTTATATCTACATTAGATTTACCCAGATGCATATTCATGTATTAGGAATGTGTACCTACAACAAATGCAGCCTAAAATAATGCAAAAAAACAACCTTTTGACAAAATCTGTATAGTGTTCCGTTCTGTGGAAATTGAGGAGTTTAAGGTGCTGCTATGAATAAACTGTATTGTATTATACAATCTTAAACTGAGGCAATAGAGATTTATATAAATGATCACCGTCGCTAATATTACGTTCTTCAAGTTACCAGATTGCCGCAATAATAAATGTCATGCAATATTTTGACACTGTTCCCAATTCAAAAATACAGATAACTGTGTATCTTGAAGCCTAAAAACCTTGTGGGAACCTGGACAGCTGTCCTGCAGGTTTGATAGTCTCTGGGCTTTTATTTGACAATTCTGAACAAACAGCATAGACACTGAGGACTCTGAACTTAGGGAGCAGGGACAATATCACCCCAGCTGAGCTACAACCGTCAAATCTATTCAAATCTCAGACTGAGGATTCCAACAGCGCTTTGCTCGGTAGGAAATATGACATTTCCACAGTAACATCAGATAACTGTGTATTCTGGGGTTCAAGATTGTTTGTGTGAGAACACACACACACACACACACACACACCAAGAAAATACACTTATAAAAGCAGAGATATCAACTGTGAGTCACTAAGATGTTTTTCCTTTGGCTTCTGATGTTTGCAAGCTTTTCTGATCTCACTGTTCTTGTGAAAGATCACTTCAATCATGTCTGAATCACAGTTACTCTGTCACATTTATGATTACAACATTTACACAGCTCTTCCTACTTTGGCACTGCTTAAAAGGATCAGCAAGGGGAACCAATGTATGGATACTGTTTTGATGAAAATTTTGAGAGCTGCATAAGATAAAAAGTACGTTTTAAATGTTTTACCTTAAACCTTTTATCTTGCAGAACCTTCTTGATGGCCACCAGCTCTCCGGAGTCGCAGAGTTTAGCCTGGTAGACTACACCAAATGAGCCGTTGCCGATGACCTTAGTGTCCGTGTAGCTCACCTCCTGTGGCCGGTCGGGGCCTTGGCCTGGAGTGGCCACAACTGTTGTTACCTTGCTGCCATCCTTGTCCCCTAAGAACAGAAATGCAAGTGGTCAGATATGCAATCTCAACCCTGTACATTAAGAGGAGGTGTTTGCAGATTTGGGAAGAAAGGAAAAACAGAGCAGACATAATAGTCAAAAACTATTTGAAAATAGACACCATAATAGATACTGTACAAGCATTCAATAGGCTTTCTTAGTCAGAATCCAATTTATTCACTTAGTAGCTGGTACAGTTTCAACATAAAGAACAACATCAACGCTCTTTGCCATCATAATGGTATTAACTTAGATATGAACATAAAAGTGTGGTGGCATGATTATTCAGATTCTGTTTAGAGTGGGTGGGCTCTGTTCACTTTGAAATTATGGAATTGTGAACTTTGTAATGACGCTAAATATAGATATGTATGAATTATGTATAAATTAGACTGTGGCTAAATAACAGGATAAAAGCTAAATCAAAAAAAAATGACAGCAGTATTTCTTCATGTGTAATTACAGAAATTTTGAAGCAGCAGATAAATGTGGGGAGGAAATTGGTGTAGATATGAGTAAAGTTTCTGTTGTCTTTCCTGAAGATGGCTATTGCCTGAGAAAAGAAGCTGTCGAGGTGGCAGGTTCCTCTGACAGGGGAGATTTAGGAAGAGAGGCCCAGCAGGTAAAGCTGTCAGTGAGGGAGAGGAGTCTGAGACCAATGATTTTCTCTATAATCCATAAAACATGCTGCAGGCCTGTGTTTGGAGGTTGTTAATATAAAGCCAAACCATATAGTGATCGAGGAGAAGATGACTGATTCAATGAAACCTGTGTAAAACTCCAACACGATTGTGACACCCTGTACTTTTCTACCTGTCGTAGATTACAAACCCTGCTGGGCCTTTTTGGTGATGATAAATACGTTAGTGTCCCATTTTGGGTCCTGGTAAGTGGTGGTCACAAGGAATTTGTGGGACTCAGCACTGTTGGCTGTCGTTTCTTGAATAAGCTTTGAACTGTCAACAGTTTGCGAGTGTGTGCAGCTCCTGGTTAGTCTCTCCAGGTTTTTTTGTAACATATCCCAACCATTTGTGTTATGATGGTTAACCTGACCAGTCTTCCTCCAGCCCTATTGAGCCCTACTTCTACAGCATCTACTCCCAAGCTGCACCTAGTAGCAGTCATTGAGTTTCTCCCCGTTTCTCTTCAAACCATATTGTACTTGATACACATCAGCTTTGCTTGAGTTCAAATTATGTCTCAAATGGGCAAAACTAGCAAAACCACTGGATTTCTCCCTGCGTCTGTGTGTCTGTTGTGTGTCTGCTCTTATCTCTGTTTACACTGAGGTCTCTGCCTCACACTCGTCATCCCTATAGTATCATCAAGGGTAAAGTTCGCATTAGTTGGCAGTTAAAGGACAACAAGGCAAGACTCTCAGACCCCACACTCAATTCAATTTAAATAGTCAAATTGTCTTAAATAGGTGTAATTTTTATTGAGTTGCTGAGATAGCCACCAACACATTTTTCAGCAGCTCACGGTGTATATAAAAATCATGTTGATGGATGGACTAGTCAACATGATGTTATTTTATAGATGCTTCACGCAGTGAACCCCCCCAATGTGGAGGACACTGGCAGGCCACAGCATCCAAACCATAAAGGATGGAAGTGACCGTCTCAAACTATTCAGCAAAATATAAGCTATTCTGCATGTGTAATTTGAAATGGAAAAAAAACAATTAGTTTAATTAACCATATTTTAGCACAAGAAAGTCAATCTTTTGACTGAGTAAGAGAGTGCAGAGGTCTGTGTTAGCCATTCTCATACTCACAGGCCTGCCATGCTTATTTTCAAGCAGGGATTATAAATTTTGACACAAATTGTGCCTGATTCAACACACACACGAGCAAAAGAGAAAAAAAAGAAACAACCTTTTCAGTGTGCAACCGAGAAATACAATAATCATGTTCGTTTTTTCTTGTTAGAGTATGTTCTGTGTAACCTGTAAGTTGGCCAATTACTGAAGACGCTATTATGGTGAAAGAATAAGGAAAGGAAGGCTGGTGGGAGAGGTTAAGGGTTTAAGAGGCCAACAGGACAGCACTCTCCAGGAGCGAGTCTAGAAAGAGAAACCCAAGACCTATTCTGTAATGACAGAAATAGACTTTCCAAGAGAGAGAGAGTGTGTGTATGAGAGAGAGACAGGAATATGACTCTGCCTACATATTCCAGCAGGGCCATTTCTATGACGCCTCTGCACTTCCTCAAAGCGTGAGAAAATCCTGTGCACACTCACACACAAAGTCTCACTGAGATCTTATACTGCCACAAATAAGGAATGACCAAGCAATCACAAATGGAACTTGATTGGATGCCTGTGTGAAGCACCTTCATTTTATACTAGCAAAGTCACACCCAATGTTACAACTTCGGCTCAAATTGAAACAACATAAATGATAAAATAGCATTAGGTTGACTAAAAATCTTAAGTTATTAATTAACTGAAAACAATTAGCAATGTGATAAGACATTCAGCTTCTGCACAGTCTGCTGGCAGAGTGAGAGAGTGAAAAAAATGGACGAACAGCCCTTTGTAGGTGGATCGCCTGCCACTGATTGACACGGGACTTACAAACACATCAAAAATCTCTTCGTTTAAAAAAAATAAAATAAAAAAAGATAAAATATAAAGACCGCCTGAACTTGATGTAACGAAAGAACTAACTTTGTCAACCAGGCAGAGTAAGAACTAAAAGAAATCAAAGAGCATGTACATATTCTGTATATCTAAGCTACATAGTGTGACAGGAGAGAGAAAGTGGGCTGGTGGAAGTTTTAGCCAGAGGCGTCAATAGTTTATTCAGGTCACCAAGCTAATTCAGGCCACAGCTGAATATGGCTAAAACACTTGTTGAACCATTGCACGACACTTGATGGGTTAAGTATACTTCAAAGTTATTAGCCGTGTTACGGTAGCAAAATGTGCTTCTGCAGCTGACAAAACGATCATGCTGAACATCAGTAACAGGAACCAGGTATGAATAAGCATGACTACAGCTGCAACAATTAGTCACTTTATTGAGAAAATGGGTCTGTGAATTAAGAAATAATGACAAAAAGTCATTACCTTCAGGACTAAATGAGAATAGGGCTTTGACTGATCCACTGATGACAAGCCAACTACGTAAGAGGTATTTTAAGAGCAAAAATGTGAAATGGTAATGTCTGACACAGAACCAGAATGCAGTGCTGAAATTATTCATTTAATTACTGCAAGATGAGGGATCGTTTTCACACCATGTTGCATCATGATAAGTGAATCGCATAGAAACTGCTCCTGCCAAAACATCCATGTGTTTATTGCACATGTAGTACATTTATTAGTTGTGTTGCTTTGATAGTTAAAACGTTTCTCTCGCTCACACACTTTCAGAATTCCATCATCAAAGCCAATTACTACAATATATTGCATTAGCCTCATTGTTTCGCAATTATTTATTTAGTTTGGTATGCCTTCTTAGAAAAATCACAATCATCTCTAAAGCAGTTTGAATTACATTACCCTGTGTGAAAAGTGCCACGTGAATAAATATTGATTGACTATTTGAGTTGTTATAAAACATTTCACTGTGTATTAGCAACTTCATTACCTAATGACAGAATAACCATGCTAGCTGTATTAACAGATCTCAAAATATATAATATGCAGGTAATTAATGGGTTTTGGTATAATTGACATTTGTGAAGAGTGTGTGAAGAGATTTGTTAATTTTTTTATTAACAAAACTCCCTGTGCTATCAGCAACAGCAAGTGTGAATTGTGTTAATGTGTGCAGGTACACCCACTTGGGCAAAGTGTTCCAATACTGCTCCATCACTGCAAGGCCTATGAGATAATTCACTACACTAGTGAAATCTCTCATCACAGGAATTCCACGGCTGACACACAGCAAGCCTGAATCGAGACGTTAAGTTTGTGTGTTTTTGGAGGAGACATGGTGGAGTTGCACAGACTGCAGAGCCATGACTGTCCAGTTCTGCCACTACATTGACCGCATGCACTGGACTGAGCAGAGATGGATCATCTTCTCATTGCCTTCAAACTCAGCTCTTTTAAATCCTGAGTGATTCAGATGGTTATTGTCTTGTCTGCAAGTCCTGCTGTTTCATATGAAATCAGAGTATAATTAGTTCATTCTGTTCACATCATCACTTGCTAAATGTGAGAGAGGCAAATGCAAGGGGGGGGGGGGGAAGAGAGGGAGAACGAGCGCTGCAGCTTTGAAATGCTAAACAAGCCGCTCATTGTTCTTGGCCAGCTGCCTCACCCCAAAAAACAAAACCTAAGAGTGCTCACGTGTGTGTGTGTGTGTGTGTGCGCGCGCGCTTCAGTCAGCCAGTGTAGGAGCAGTCGGTGCATTCCCTCAAGGATCAAGCACACTGCTTACAGCTGCTTAAGATTATCAGGCAAGTTTTTGACACAGATATTACATGGGTTTAAGTGTGTGTACGAGCATGTGTATTAGGATGATGGAGGGCAGGTTAACATTACGTGTCTGACAGCAGAGCAAGAAACAAGTGTCGATACCAAGATACCAAGGTTGTTGTGAGTAATTCAGTCTAATTAAAATGACGACACAATTACCACTGCAAATTATGTGTAAAGCTGCTTTTACAATAAAAAAAGAAATACCAACAGAATAACCTGAGTCCTTCAAAAGAGTTTCTTATTATTCTAAACAAGGCAATGCTATCATAAAAGTAATCCTTATATTTGAATAGAGCTGAAACAATGAATTCATCGATTAAAGGGCCCAAAATATTGTGGCTCCAGCTTGTGAAATGTGAAGATTTTCTGCTTCCATACATTTGTTTCATTTAACTAAAACATGGACATACTTGATTAAAAAAAAACTAAAAGACACAATTTTGAAAATTCAAGACTGGAATTTCTCCATTTATCTATCTTTGACATTTTGACATTATACTATTGTCTATTATAATTATTATACCAATTACTGATTACACGAACAAAATCAGTTAATACTTAAAAAATAGTCACAGGTTAATGTCTGACCTGCGTTATATCCTTAATACCAAGTCCCAAAATATTTTAAATTAGTACTTACTTAGCTGACACCGTTTATTTACTATGAATAGCCCACAACTGCATAATAAAGTGTAAATCAACATTTAAGTACAAAAAAGGCAGCTTTTAAACTAAAGTAAAACAGTAATACAACAACTACGTCAGTTTGAACCAGCATTTACATCTGTTTCTGTTATCTACATCTGCCGAGCCACAACCGCAGAGGATGTTTGCCACTCAGAACAAATCCTAAATCCTGGTCGTGAGCTGGACACAGAAGAAAGGAAAAAAAATACAAGTTGTTCCAGACCATAGCATGATAACAATGCATTTAAAAAAATCAAGTTACTTAACCACTACAGTCTGTTAATGTGTTAAAAGAACTGAATAACTGTAAGCGTACTAAAACTTAAAAGTTAAAAAAAGAACTACTCATCGGCCAAAGTTGCTTTGGTTTCCTTGTTTTTCAGCTGATGAAACACCCATTTATAGTTATTCTCTGCATGAACAATTGGTAAAATGCCAAGTCTCTGGACGTGAATGTCCAAACATAAATGTGTTTAGTTATATTTTGATTGGACCTAATGTCTGAAATTGTGAAGAAAAACAGTCAGATTTGAATTCTTTAACAGTGACATTTTAACATGTTGCTCTATGTTTCACTGTGGGGCTGAGTTGCTAAACCGCCTCCGCTTATAGAAAGCCCAATTTTTAACACCTAAATCCAGCTTCAGTCTTTGATGGCTGATAATGTAATGATTTAAAGGAATAGTCAAGGTTTAAATTATATTTTTATATATGGCAAAGGGTTTTAGTATAAAAAGTTTTTCTGCTTTCCACAGTTTCACTGAACATTTTCTACTGGAACATGACTACATTGTAAGAAATGACAGCCGTCATTTTGTCCAACTTCAAAGTCTTCCTGAGACTGATATGTCCCATGAGTGCTGGTGTAGGAATCTAAACATTATATGTCAGTTTGTTATTGTTCCGGTGACTTGTATTTCAGATAAACTAGTTACTCCATTAAATGGTGACCATTCGAATGCCTTGGTGGTTGCTTGTAACCACCGCTAATGCCAAATTGTTTTCATTACATTATGAAATCACTCATATTTGTTTCTTATTTCTTCTTTTCTTTAATTGCAAACTTTTCTTGTCTTCATCAGCTGTCATAACTGTGCAACCAGTTATGACAGCTTGGAAAGACAACTGAGTAGTATTTTTAAAACACCAGCTCTTTCCTTCACAAGTTGTGAACAGAGTTAATCTAGAAGAAACTGTGCAGTAACAGAAACTGTAACAGATGAACTAGTTTTATGGGGATCTCTCCATTAAGTTTTAGGTTTAGGGTTTGGAACACAAAAAGTTTGAGAAAGGTTACACACCTTCGGTTTTTGGATTACATTTGTGCATATGTAATTTACTTAAGTGTTTCTTCAGATGTCATCCAGTCTGAATTTGTTCCTTTCAATGTGGTTCTTGATTCTGTTTATCTATGTTGTTTTGAGGTCAAAGTGTTTCATACAGTGCCTCTGAGAGATCCTGAAAGGAGCAGATTGTGGCTACTACTAATCCAAATAAACATAATACATAATTTGCAAATGCATATGTGGAGCCTATTTCGCAGAACAGTGTTATAGGAAAAAGTCAAAAGGCAGTAACATCACTAATTAACAACAGCTGAGGAGGGTTAAGTGGAGAGAAATGTATAGTCTTTTTCCCTTAGTTTTGTAGAAACAACAAATATTGTTATACTGGTTCTGCAATTTTGGGTTTTTTTTTTTGCATTTATTCATCATACTATGTAAAAACACAGTCAGACGCAACTATTAGCTTGTGTTGTGCTTCTGATTCACTCTGTAATCACAAGCAAAAGGCCACAAAATTGGTCTTACAGACACTGTAACTTTGATAGGCTCAGACCTTTGATAGCCCAGTCCGACCTCTGACGTTTCATGTAAGTCGAAGGTGGACTTTGTAGTGCACCTTTGGACTCTAACAAGAGTCTCTAACTATAGCCCCCGTGTTTTAGAGAGTATTAGTGTTTTGGTAGAAAACGTTCAGGGATACTGTGGAAAGCAGAAAACATTTAGTGACTAAAACCCTTTGCCATATGTCTAAACATAATTCAAGCTTCTATTAAGACCAACGTGACAAACCACAAGCTATTCCTTGGAGAAACTTAGTGAAACTCATCATGCACAGGATCCGCCTAGTGTTTCCTGCTCAGTAGCTTATGTCTACCCAGTTAAGCCAAAGACCCTGTGTCCAGCTGATAGGGAGACCAGCACAAGATTTCTCAAACTGAAAAACATTTTTCTTTAAACAGCATATCACACAAACATTAACAATCCTCACAAATAGGAACATACCTGGAGAAAGGGAAGAATTGAGCTTGTGATGGGAGTTCTTCTCCGTGTGTGTGTGTGTGTGTGTGTGTGTGTGTGTGTGTGTGTGTGTGTGTGTGTGTGTTCGTGTTCTTGTCCACTAAGTGGTTTCCAGTGCCAGAAGGAGAGCCTCAGCTTCGGGCCTCACCCTACTAACACACATCATGATCACATCACAGCCCTGAAGCGGCCACTAGTAGCATTACTTAACAGCCTCACTCTTTCCTCATACACGCCCAAATGAGTTTCGTCTACATAAAGAATAAGAAAGGAGTGTACAGTAGCTGGGCAGGTAGGTGTCTCCAGTCAACGCAGGCATTAGTCATTAAAAGTGTATTTCAATCAGCTAACACACTCTAATAAAGTCAACTTGCAGACTTGCCGTGCAGCAGTGCAGATTAGTGTCTAAGTCTAATAAGAATGATCCACATACACTGTGATGGTAAGATGGCATGCTGCAAATTCAACGACTGGGATCAAAGTTGCATTAAAAGATGAATAACTAATATACTGAGAGGTTATAGGGGACCTTATAAGAAGCGTAAAATAAAACATGTCTATGGACTAAACTGTGGTTTAACAGAAAGGCCCAGTCGGTCACACGACTTGTAATCTCTGCAGCCAGCCACCGACACCGTGGTGTCCTGAGGTGGTTGCGTGAACAGGGTCACACGACCTCTAGCCGTCGCGATATGTGATTTCGACAGGCTCACAGAAATTAGGTTTAGAGAAGCAGTCCTCTCCAGGTTCACATCAGTTTCGCCCGAGTCGACTATGGGCGCACCTTCCGCTTTGACACTTGCGTAATAGACCGACCTATCGCTTTAGCTCTTGTCCCTAAACACGTTGCTGCTATGTAGTAATACTGCTATGAGCTCTAATCTACACTTAAAAGGACAGTAGTCAGGCTGGATCTGCGGTAAAAAGAGTAGACTCAGGTTTTTAGCTGGGCCGGTGCCAACACCACCTTCCTCTGGCCCGGCCCTGCCCGGCGCGGCCTGCTAACCCAGGCTGACCGGCCCCGGCGAAGACGCATCAGAGAACCGTGCGTATGTGCAGCACCAGCCAATTTCAGTCAGTGACACAGATACATGACAGGGCTAAGCTATACGGAGCTAACGTCATATACTCGCTTGACACATTTTCAGCCTGGTCATTGAGGAGACATTTAGCCAGGATATGTAACGTTAGCCCACAGTTAGCCCCCCGCCTGGTGCATGCAGAAAAGGTAGGCTACTCTAGAATTACAGGGGTGTACTTACTGCTGACTTTCATGCTGCCGAAAGCAGAGGGCTGCGGCACTGGTTTGCAGCTCTCTGCGAAGGATGTGGTCCTGGGCCGACCCGACATGATCCAAACCTTTTGATTCTCTCGACTCGGAGATTGTGACTTGCTAAACGGCAGGGCTGATCGATTTTCCGAAGCTTCTCATCCAAAGGCAGGATGACAGTAAATGAATAACACTACAAGTCACAGTGGAGATGGGCAGAAAGAGATCCCTTTATGCCACGATCCTTTACACTAGTTCGTATCACCTGATAAACTACCCTTTCTTTCCCACCAGCGGACGATCAGAGCATCATTTATTCCTTTTATTCCAGGTTTTCTTTCAGCGGGCCTCTAAACACACGTCTCCTACTAAAATAGTCATGAATCTGGCCTCTCCCTGTGGCCCCCCGACTAAAACCAATTGCGAAAGCTGAATCAGTTCCACAATGATGAGCAGGGTGAGATCAGATGTTATAGGTGGTGATCCGGCGCGGATGAAAGGTAAAATATTGTTGACGATTCGGGACACATGCAGTTGGTCTTCATATCCCGATGTGGAGGCTCAATGATCCGACTGCCATGGCGGCTCCCTCGCTATACCCTAGCCTACAGACCGTCCAACGGAAAATCTGCCAGTTACCTCTGTCTTCTTCTACGAATTGACTGGCTTCACGGTGACTCCCAATTCGCCCTCGCCGCCGTCAAATTTCGGTATTTTTACCGAGGCCCCAGGGGCAGCGAGCTATAAAAAATGATGGTCTTTAAGTACAGAGTGCGACGATACTGAATTTCTTTTTTTATTCCTTCCCCATAGGTTTCGGGCTCGCTGTCTTTGTCGCTGCGTACGTTAGCTACGCAATTACCGTAAAGGGTTATAGTTGTCGATTCGCTTTCCCGGCAGGACGTTTAAGCTACTGGCGTAACTCGCGACAGAGGATAAGAAAACTGCGAACGTGTAGACAGTGAATCTGGGGAGGCCGATTTAGCCAATCATAGTGTATCCTTCAGGAATAGGCGTTACCCATAGTCCCGTCCACCAATAGGAACGCCGATTCTAAGCACCACATGGCATAATTTGCTTGGCACCGCCCTCACGACTTCAAAGGGCTTTTCTCCCTGCCGCGGCGGGGACAATGGGTGGATCTGCTCCAAGGATTGATTCCTCTGTCGGCCAATGGAGCGCCAAAACCACACTGTCAGTTCAAATGGACCCAGCTGTCACAGAGGACCGGCGGTGGTCCTGCAGCACTGTTGCTATGTCAGTTACAAAAGCCTCCCATCTGGTTCCGCTCGACACTTTTTAATTCACCCCACCCGCACATTAATTTAATCAGTGTGAGAATTGTAGCGTGTGTGTATGTACGTGCAAGTGTGCCCCATCCCAACTCTTTATCCAGGTTAATTACAGTTTGAATTTCTGTTCTAGTCCTTTTATTTTTCTAAGCACACGTGAAATGAAACTGCATGGAAGAGGGGTTCTGTATTTTTAAAACGTTTTTAAAAATAAGTTAGCATTTGTTGGATTTATTTTTTGTGTAAAAACCCTGAAGCTAGTGTTTTTTTTTCCTATTTAGAAAAGATTCAGAATGGTAATATAAATGTTAGAGCCTACTGAATACTTCACAAGTACGTTTACACTAAAGCTTTTTTCACAAAGTAAGTTATCTGCTGTAACAAGGCCACACAAGGTCCATATGAGATCAATAAAGTTCTTTCTAAGTTTTGAATCTTGAATCAGAGTCCAATCAGTTGCTGGGGTCTTCCCATACAATCTGTTACCAAAAAACCTTCTTATTAATGGATTTTAACTGAAGCCATAATTATTAATAATAAGCCCATTAGTAGTAACCAATAAACCTACTGTAAGGGTGACTTAGCAAGCAGTAGCCTTTTATAATTCTCCAGTGACCTAAATGCACTTGAGGTGAGTTATTTCATAACTAATCAAAATAAAGTGATGTAATGAATAGCCATGAACTATTGTGTTATTTGGAAAAAGAAACATGTGGAAGTGATTATCAACTACTTTTATTCCAAAAATCTTCAATATGCCACACAGAACACAAATCAATTATTAAGAACATGAAGAAAAGTATTTCTTGCTGCACAGTGATGCTGGTAATCTTTTGTGAGGTGTATTTATATGCTCATGCTCCATATCAAAGGGAATTTCTTCAGACTGCCCTTTAATGGCTCATAGGCAGAACAGAGAGTGGCAGAATCTCAAAAACAGGCAGCTGAGCAGAAGTAATGCAAAACACTGTCTTCCCTTCATAGTAATACATCCTCAGGCAAATACACATTTTCCAATTGGAGGAAGAAAAAATACATAGAGAAAGAACATAGAAGAAACATCAAATAGTGGCAGGGAGTGACAGAGAGAAAGGTAGTTCAGGAGCCAACTATAAAGTAAAAGGGTAAGAGAGTAATGTTCTGTTTTTATCTGTGCTGCAGGGATATCATAAAACTCCCAAATCTGTCTTCAGGAGCTATTTTAGTCATGATTACAGTCCCATCACATGGAGGCTGCCAGTCATTCTACTGCTAGGGAGATGTTGCTTTTACCATGTGGCAAATAAAGTTAAGGTTTTACCAATATATTTAACTTTAAGACTTCAACTATCCCATGGTCATGATATTTGAGGGCCACAAAAATGTCAGATTGACTTTACATGTTTTTCTGTATTATAACTAACAAATGAGCTGTACGTAGCTCCTGCATTTTTACAAAAATGTCTTATGGAGAAATTGTAATACAATCTACTTTTAATATAATAAAATTATATATAATATACATCAGTGTAGGAACATAAATACTGGTTGGATTTTGCTATTTTGTTTTGTCTACTGGATGAAGAGAGTGGGATTTAAATGAGGGCTCATAGCTGCATCAACCCAGTGGTCTCTGTGTATCTATTTGTGCTCTGGTGGCTCCTCCATAAAATGGTGAAGGCTTGGAATGAACGCAAAGTGGTGTGGAGTTTCTTATGAAAAAAGACAATAAGTAAGGACTTGAAAATCAATGACAGCAGGGCATTCTCTCTCTTTCTCTCTCACACACACACATTCAGATACGCACACACATGTGAGGGTAACTCCAGATAACTGTGACTTCAGCACATTAAAAGTGTATAAAAGTGATAGCAATGACCTGTTTTCTAACATTTGATCTGACAGGGAGCGGAAGCTTGTGACAACAAATGTATAGACAATGTAGGACATTTCAAAATTAAAAAAAATACAACAAAATGTAACAAAATGCAATACTGTAACTAAAACATGTACAAATAACATGTACAAATAAATTATAAATAAATATAGCATTTGCATAAATGCTAACACAGTGCATATTTTAACTGCTGTGTTTGTTGCTTTCAGTTTTTTTATCATTCTAAATGTCAGACATTGTAGGAAGGTAAGTGTTTTCATCTAACAGGACAAACATACAAACATGGTTATAAGGCAAGAAAACACCTTTTTGTGTTTCTGAGCTACTAAAGTTTTCAGAAATCTAATTACTTCTTACTCTACTAGTGTTGTGTAAAAGAACCACTCCGTCTCACATGGATAAATCTATATCCAACACAGATTATCAGAAATGTGTATCTTCCATTATAGATTTGTTTACCTTCAACGCAAAAGACATGAATTCAAGTGGTGGAAATGGATGAACCTGTAAAGTGCAGTAAACCAGTGCTTATACAAAGGTGGGTTTGAGGTCTTCTTTAAATACCACAGGGTGTGGGGAGCGGTACAGGCCAGCATAGCTTTCGTACTCGCTGTCAGAAGAGTCGGAGGAGCTGTCTGAGGACAAGAGTGAGCCCCGCTGCAGGCAAGACTCACAGTAGGGATGGTGGTAGTAGCAATAATCTGTCGAGCTGCTAGAGTCTGAGTCCCAGTACCCACAGGAGTCTCTTATGTGTCTCTGGTGCAGCTTGTCTTTGCCGCCTGCTTCCACATCCACAGATACATGTTTGTGTTCTGCACATCTTTGACAACTTGAAACACACCTCTGACATTTTGTGATCAGTCTATGCCTGTCTGCTTCTTCTTTCTTGTCCTCCTCTAGCTCATCATCACTGTTATGAACTTGGAGAAGTGTACCATCTACAGTTGCCCCATCATGGGGCGCGATTGGTGCTTGTTGTTCACAGTGTTCTCTTTTCTTACCACAACCTGTGTAGAAACAGGCGGGGGTCAAACTTCTTCTAGATGAGTGAAAGGGCGGCCGACGTTTTCTCATGGCGTAGGGGGAGATGCTGGGGTAGAGAACAGGTGGATGAGGGCAGAGTGGTGTCCGCAGGGAAAGAGGGGAGAGGGTGCATGTTTCTGCAACTTTCATCTGAGCGGGCAGCCTGGCTGACTGAGTGGGAGACCGAAGTGTCCTTTCCAAGACTGCGTCCACACTCAGCTCCCGGAGAATCTCCTGCAACTGCTCACTACTAACAAAACCAGCCAGTTTGGCATTTGGTCCCAGCTGAGCTGTTAGGCCACTGTGACTGTCAAATGTTTCAATCTGAAATGGCTTAAATCCTCCACCACAGCATTGTAGGGAAGTAACAAAGTTAACAGTCTCCTCTGCTGTCCTCAGTAATCCAGAGGATGGGAGGGACACAGGCTGCTTGAGATCGTCCTCTTTTTTAGACTCAGCTGTGTCTTTGCCTGTAAAGCCAGGGATAGAAACCTTCATCTGATTTTCTCTTGGATACATATCGTCGGAGAGAGAAGCAGTGGTGTGCGCTGAAGATGGTACGACAGCACCAGGAGTGAGATGAGGGGGTAAGAGAGATTTAGAGTCTCTTTGAGGTAGAGAAGAGGGGGGCCCCTCAGACTGAATCTCAGTGGTCTGAGTTGAAGAGGAGTTTAGGTTGGTGACAGAGGAATCCTTGTCAGGGTCCTCAGGGGGCTGACTGGCTGACATGAGTCGCAGGAGTTTATCCTTGGCATTGTTCACCTGCTCCTGAAGACTGTCAATCACAGCATTTTTCTGAAAAAAGACAAAAACAAGTAAAACACTTTTAGTTGTAGTGCAAAAATGTAGCGAAGAAGTCTGCCTGAAAACAGAGTTTGTACATAGTTTGCTGGATTAAAAAACAAACAGCTCAGACCAAGATATGAGAAAATCTTTGTCAAGATATTCAGCTGTCATTTCAGTATCTTTATTTCATTTACAGTTTATTTTATATCTTTGTAATCCAACAATTTTCAGCCAGTTTCCAATACATGTTATACCATGACGATGCTTCCCTTCGCTAAGAGAGACAAGCCTTCGTTGCCAGTTAGCAAAGGATATAAAAAAATGAATGTAAAATCAGGAAGCATTGTTGCCATACAGAGACCTCCTTTTACTTGCCTTGCTTGCCTTTAGGCTCTGAGATGTGTTTTTGACAACTGAAAGCAGAAAAGGCTTCAAGAAGAAGTCTGCAGTGATGCCAGTGGCCCTGACCACTCGTAGCTTAGATGATCAAAAAATGAATGGCAGTCTCTCAAAGTTTGCAGTCTGGGGACCAGCTGACTAACTGACCAACTTTGCACCATTCGCAATGCTGCTTAGTGCAGCATATGACCATACATACCATTAAGACAACCTCACACTACATCATACAAGATCTTCTTAAATGGCAGGTAGTATTGTGAAAAACTGATGCTGTACCTCACTGAGGAGTTTTTTCATGGAGTTGTTCTCCCCCACCAGGTAGTAGATCTCATCCTGGCTGTACACAGACGGCTGGCTCTTACTGGGGCTGCTGAAATACTTGGCCATTTGAATGCGGTTGTTCTGATCGTCCTCAAAGTGTCGACACTGGGTGAGCTGCATGGTGGCGAGTGTGATATTTAGGGGCAGTAAAACGATAACATTACAGAAACCTTAATCTACCATTTGACAGTGAACCTTTTGACCTGGTGTGTACTGCTCATTGTAGACATATCTCCTTACTTTCTACTGGCTCATTCCTTTATTATACCAGAAATCCACTGGCAGACACTTAAAAGTCATAAACCTGTTTGCGGCAGCCTACGTAGTTGTGACTCATGAACACCTTCTGGGTGAGTCACGCTCTAGTGATAGACATGGTTTACTGACATGAATAGGGAAAACAGAGGTGTGAGTGCCAAAATCACTCATAAATGTTGGCATGCACATTTCATTCATCTATTTGTCATATTTCTGTCCATTGTCTGTGCTTGACTGTTTGTTACTGCTGGTTTTCCAGACATAGTTTGGTATGATTAGATGACAGTTCTGATAGTTTCTGCATTAGGTCGTATAAAAAGTGCCAGTGTCATCACCAGGAATAACACCATAACAGAGGACCCTGAAATCTTTTTTTTTTAAATATTGTTTCCACAGCAGTTTCATGCATCTTGCATGTGTTCTGGTGTTTTCTTTTCTAACCTGAGGCACAAACAGCATGCAGTTAGTAGCTAGTGTGCAGATGAAGATAGCTCCAGCAACAGTGCCATAAACCAGGTTGGGCCAGGCCTTTAGGAAAATGGACACAGGGACAGCCACAGTCGAGGAGAGGGTGACCAAAGTGACAGCTGTTATAATGGTGGGAGACTGGTTGACTGGAGGGTGGCTGACGTTACTGGTCAATCCAGCTAGATAAGTGCCATAGAGGAGAAGACAACCCTAGAAAGATGAAGACACAATGTAAAGACAAAGGACAAAACTATTTAAATCAATACATTGAAATTCATCTTTCTGTCAATGTTATCTTCTCTTTGTCTCTGGCAAGTAGTTGTTATCGCTTGAAATGAAAATGTAAAACTAATTTAATCTAATGTGTGATAGTCGCCACAGAATTATGCTGGGGGACCTTAAAAACCGCTCCTATCGTGCAATTTTCATCTGACATCACATTTATTGTCTGTTACAACTAGAGCTTTAAATTTACATAATGATTTTGACCATGGGAATGCAGCAGTTGACGTCACATATTTTGATGTCCTTGTAACAATCAACATTAACACAATAGGTCTGATGAACTCTCGGGTATGTTGTGTCTGCCAGTTATCACAACAATGACGGCACACAAAGTATTCAATAAATACCTTCTGAACAGCAATAATGACAATCCACAGATCTGAGTATGCAGAGGAACAGGAGTCCAGCTGACTCAAGGAGTAGGAGATATCTTTCTCCACCACCTGCATCAGAAAAAAATCATTTTCTGTCATTAGTTAAATTTTGTTTATATAATGCCAATGATTTTGCAGTTTGTGATGTTGCCAAAGTCATAACATCAAGATTTCTTATATTTTCTCATACATAAAATAATCCTATGGCAACAACAACCTTTCAGATGAAGCCAGGATCCCAAGAGTTTAAAAAAATCAAATAAAACAAACAAAAGCCTCTGTTTGTTTTATTACCTGTTGTACAGCACAACAATTTTTGAATTAAATCATACCTTGACAACAGCTCTAGCAGATCGCGAACACCTAATGGGATCTGTGAGATTCCAAGCAGTGAGGAGAAGCATGTCCACCAGGATCAACAGAGCCACCATGCACATCAGCTGGATGTCTCGAATGATCTGAAAGAAAAAAAATAAAGAAAAAAATAAAGTCACATAACAAACTCCTTTTATTGAGAAAGCTTTGCCATCAGACTGCACTAACTCTGTGCCTTTGTGACCCTAGTTAGAAATTAATGTAGAACATTTCATCTAAGAATGATGCACACCACACATCAGGAAGCCTAAAGAAGCTATAGTATGAAAGTCAGCAACAAAACACACATGAGATCAGTTCACTCCATGATGTGGAAGTGTCAAGCATGCATCTGTTTTTTTTCTATCTTTAATAAAATCTTTCTCACTAATATTTTTCTCTTCTCAACACATTATGTAGAATACCAGCCACTAAACAAACATATTAAAAATTACTGAAAAGGTTAAAATAACAAATAACTGGTTTATATTCTATAATACTTAGCACAGGTGATGTATCCTACTTACCACTCTCTTGTCAGGCACTTGCTGGGTGAACACTCTGTATAGTCTCCACGTCTTACCCAAAATTGGTCCAAACACAAGAGTACTGCCGACACAAAGAGTCCACATCCGAGCCTACATGAGAGAGTAGCAGATAGATAGTATCTGATAGTAATTTATCCAACAACTTCAGTGAGCTTTGAGTGTGATATGAAGGCTTACTTGTAGCATGGCTGTAGATGGACCCCCTTGTGAGTGTGCTTGTTCATCAATGGCAAACAGGAAGCCACTGCTGTAAGTGAGGAGACTTCCAAAAAGAGTCAGGACATTCAGGTTGGGACTAGACATCTTCACTATCCTGATAAAACAACATACACAAAATAAATATTTTATTTTCCGTGAATATATTTTTGCGTCTATATAACGTATTCACGTCACTTTGGAAACTACCTGTTGTTTTTGAAGCGCAGTGTGAAGAGCAGGAAGCAGAAAGCCAGCAGGATGCCACAAGAGAGCAGTGTCCACACCACAGCAGCTAGCACTGGGGACAGGGGCCACCTTGGGAGCTCCGTAGCTGTCTGCACACACACATACACATCCACACACCTGAAAGTCATATCTGAAAGATCACAGATGTAACTCCTGTACACCTACATTATATGATTTTGCACATCTAACCTTTGGCGCCAAAGGAAAAAAAGGAGTACACAGGATTTATCTGAGTAAACAAACCTTTATTAAGGCAAACACAGCAACAATCATCATGGCCTTACTAGCTTTTATTTAAAAATGATTCAGTATTAATTTAAAAAAAGGCGAAAACAATTAAGCAGATTTTAAACACTGACAGGCAGGATGATCAGAGGAGCAGAGTTGACCCCTCCATGATTACGCCGGGGGTTAAAGTATGGATGAAGTCTTTCACTGAATGAGTATCCAGTGAATGAGTAGATATGAGAGGCAAAGTCCACATTGTAAAACGAAACCTGCCCCCACTCCACATCCACATACACCCCAATTCTCTGGGGCTTCTCCACCAGTGGCACACAGAGAGGAGTGCTGCTGAGCGCCCAGTAGCTCTTGTCCTTTCTCATCCCTAGAGTCCAGTAGCCCTTTTTAGGGTTTAACATGCTCCCTCCTTTTCTGTTGACAGATGCAAGCCCAACTCCAATATCCCACTCTGTCTTCCCTTTCACCTGAACCTCAAAATAGAACCTGCCAGAGGAGAAACCCTCCTTTGCCAAAACACTTATGCCGGGGTAAAACCTCTCTGGGTTGTCAGGGAGGCTCAGCGCTACATCACAATGATAGACCTGTTTCTTGTTTTCAGATAGCACCAGTTTAGGGTGGGCTGTATCAGGATCAAGAGTTATCTCCACAGCACACTGCTTAGCTCTATGAAACTCAGTCTCACACAACCTCTTCACCTCACCCTTTACTGTCTCCTCCAGCTGACATGCTATTCTCCCGACTGCTCTCCTTACCACGCCTACGTATACAGCACTATCTATGCAGGTGTTTGACCAGTCTTTGGTGCCTGGCAGTGTGGAAAAAGCTGGAAATCTCTCGATAAGGTCACGGTCTCCTTTGGTGTCTGAGTAATGCTCCAACTCCAGCCCCTTGATCTCCTGTTCCACTTCCATGATGAGCCTGCTGGCCTTGAGTTCAACTTGCCTCTGCTTTGCACCAATCACGTCCACCACCTCAGCTTGGCTTCTCTGGACAAGCTGGAGAAGTTTGGCGAATACTTGCAAGCTCTCCTCAATCTCTCTTTCAGTGTTTCCTCGGCTGAGCTGAACAGTTTGGTTGATTTTAATGATTTTCTGCAGCCTGGAGTCAATCATTTTTTCCACTTCATTAATCCTTTCAATTTGAGCTCTCCTGTCTCTGCTCTCATCCTCTACTGTGAGATGGGCCCTGTGGCCTTCCGTGTTGCAGATCTGGCACACACGTGTCTGCTCAGTGTTACAGAACAGATCCAGCTGTTTCTCATGCCTCTTGCACACCTTGTCTTGCATGTCCATCAATGGATTAATCAGGTGGTGTTTCTTGAAGGTGCCTAAAACATGATGGGCCTCACAGAAAGATGCAAAACAGTCCAGGCATGATTTTAGAGCTGTGACACTTTTACCAATGTACACATCACATGAAATGTCTCCAGTATAACATGGCGAGTGTTCCACATTAGTAGATTCATTTTCATCTTTATTTTCCATCATCTTCTTGAACTGAGAAGCCACCTCTGAAATCAATGTGTTTACTTTCAGGTCAGGCCTCCTGTAGAATTTCTGCTTGCACATGGGGCACTGTGACAGATAGACGCTCCGCCAGTATGTTTTTATGCAGTCCCTGCAGAAGTTGTGCCCACATGGAGTTGAAACTGGTTGGGTGAACAAATCCAAACAAATGGGGCATAGAAGCTGCTCCTTGGACAGCACATTGCCAGCAGTAGCCATATCTGGGAACATATCCAGAAGGAAAGTGGGTGAGAGTTTACGGGTATAGGCAAACGGTTTACCCCCTGCTCTTTTTTTTTTCTTGCCACTACACTATTAGGTTTGGAAACAGTTGTGCCTGGTGAGCTCTCTAGGTCCACAAATAGTAGCAAATGCATGGTGTAACCTTTCACCGAAGAATATATCATTTTTGCTGACAGTTTTCATGTCAGCTGGGTTCCGAAAACAATAATAAAGATGGACTGTTAGGACATTAAAATTAAACAAAACAGTATATTAAAGTACAAGCTTGTCACATAATTCACTGGCAAAACAAAGCATACCCATTGAAGCACACGGTTCCCTTTCCCTTGGGTAAAGATGATATCTGTATGTTTACACTGATGCATGCATAAATAAACATTATATAGCATGAAGGAAATCAAAGAGATAACTAACCTTTTTCCTATGTCGTGTAGCCCAGAGAGGAAAAGAAAGTGTTTGTGTTCCCTGACTGCTACTTAAGTTTCTATTTGAAAAGTCACATTACACTTAGTGTTCACCTCGTGTTGCTGATCTCCACTTGCTCTTTTCTTAAAGGCATCAACAACTGAGATGTGAGATGATACTAAACATAGTTTCACTAGCCCTTCCCCTTTACCTTTTTGGATCACTAATACTAAACTGCCTTCCTCCGTGGAAGAATACTAAAGTTTTACTATGTTTTTATTTGTTGACCTTCATTTATGCGGGTGTCTTTGTGATGTAAGACAGAAATTCCAAAAATTAATCTGTAGCACCATTGGAGATAACTCTCAGATGAGGAGCTGCCACAAATATTCTGTTGGTCAGTCATGGTGGATTTAACTACATCTACCAACATGTGTGCATGTATGAGCCTGAACATATATAAGCACTGTGGAGCAGTCATTTGTCTTTGTGTGTGAGTGTGTGCGTGTGTTTATGTGTGAGTGTATGTGCACAGTATGTGTGTACTGTACACTGCATTTTCACAATTTAAAAAATGTCTGCACTATATTTACTTAGTGTAATTGCTATGAATACCCCTGATGTTTAATTTCAACATCATGGGAATTCATAGCAACTACATAGCATTCTCATACCATTAATGTCTGTCTACGTACATGTGAAGTTGTGTGTGCACAAGACTTATAGGGAGATTACCATCCTGAGACTGCATAGTCTCTGCAGAATGTCCAGACCCTCTTGCCTGTTGACTCCTGAGTGGATGAAGCAAAGTGGGGAATCACAATACGAGCTGCAGTTCAACTTAGGCTCCATGACTGAGCCCAGTCTGTCCACTTTTAGACACACATCCTGAGAAGCAAACAGATGATATAAAAGGCATGACATTTGAAAATTAAACATGTTATTCTTTGTAAATACAATAATTATTGAGAGGGAAAAAATACAAAATCTTCTGTTTAACAGTGTGTTAAGCAGAAGATTTTGTAACACAATATTATATCATTTATATAGTCTGCCATCTAATGAACATATCATTTAAAGCAGTAACCAGTAAGTAAGTATTGAATTAAATGACAACATGATACCTGTCAAGGGGTGGGATATATTCGTTAGCAAGTGAACAGTCTTCTCTTGAGGTTTATCTGTTTGAAGCAGGACATGGACATGCATAAGGATCAGAGTGATTCGGACTGTCAAGTTTTCCGGAGTCTTTACTTCAACGACTGCCCAAACTTGAAAAAGGCAAAAAACAACCACAGGACACACAAGAACAACTGAGGTTCTTCTGCTTTTGCCTTTTTATTGAAGTTTTCTTTAGTAACAAAACGGGCTCAAAACTGAAACTGTTGAAACAGGTTGATAACCTTACAAAGCAAAACAGTGACATCCCTATGGTTAACCACACAGATAATCCACCAAATGCAACCTACAACTTCGGTCTACATCTATATTCTGGTGCAGCCGGATCACCTATACTTATGTTTGTTTTTCAGGTTCCCCAAAAATTGCTTACCGAGACTTTTAACTAACCATGCCTTTTAACTAACGTTGCTTAGCAACCACTCCTCTTCTTCTCAGTTACTATTATTGTATGTATTTCCCCCTTTTTCTTCTAATTTTGTGTTTTATTTGTCCCATTTTAGGTTAACATTGCATCCTTCCAAATTCAACCTCCTACTTGAGCTCCTGGTCATTTAAGCCAAGGAGATCACACCCTTTTACTGCTCTTCTACAGGAAATAAAAGAACCTGTCGCCTGACATCTCTATGACAAATTGTAGCAGGAATCTTCGTAATGCTCTTGGCAATTTTGAGGTCTTTCCTTGTGGGATCATTATGTGCTGGTTTCAATACTGATACCGGGTAGCTTGGGAATGTCAGGACATACACTTCTAGCACAATGTCCTTCTCATTAGGATTGACACCAACCACCCTGGAAAGTTTGTACTGACCCCTCAAAGCATTTTGATCAGAAAGCCAGATGATATCTCCCAAAGCAACATTATGTCCCTAGTGTGCCACTTGTTCCTGAAGAAGAGATTTGGTCCTGCCAACTGGCTCCACTTGATCAGAATTTGATTGCTTAACCAGCTGTCCAAAGTCCATTCTTTATGACCGCAACAGCTAGAGTCATCTCCTTACCTCCTGCTTGGCAGTTAGTACAGCATCAGCCACCACATTCTGGCTCACATGCTGCACCGATGCTGTCCTATTTCCACCATTCCTGGAACTCCCGTTTGCTAGCAGCTGTATAACTGGTCTCCACTATGGTATTTGGGTGCATCTCTGGTGTCTTTATCTTGATTGGGCTCTAAAGGTCCTTGGTGACCTCTTTATATGTCCATGCAGCTGTTCTCATAGAATGAGCAAAGTGTGTTTTAGGCCTGTGTGCACTGACATGTACCTGTTCAAACAAGTCAGGATGTGTGCCACCCACAGTCTTTCCAGGAGGACTTTCCAGTAGGACAAGGTCTCCATCAGCTTTCACTCTTTGCGGAGCAAGCCTTCCTTCTCGATGACTGATGAGAAGATCGATCTCTTCTGGTCTCCATAATTCCTCCAGTTCAACTTCTGGGATGAATCTATTTAATTGTTCAGGTATGACTACACATTGTGCTTTAGTTATCTCTTTTAGACAGTAGCAAACAAGTCTGTGAGCTCTGAGAGTACCTGTGGGAGTCTTGACTCTGACTTTGAGAAGATATCTTCTTGTGCGTACTCTAGTTGTCATTCCACAAATTACATGCACAACCAGAGGTAATTAGATTCAGTAGCCTGGCGGCTGATTGATGTAGTTGGTGTCTGATGGGAGGCATATCAGGGTTCAAGTTTTATGCCCTGCACTGGCAGTGACCTCCATTAGCAGCATAATTACCCGAAGCTCAGAAATATAATTCTCCAGGAATCCTAACTGGTTACTAGCCATGGTTTTTGCCACTGTAGTATTATTGGTGAAGGCTTCCTTGTACCATTCTGCCAGCTTTGTAGACAGCTCACTTAAGAACCTGCTCATCAGTTAAGACGTTTTGGTGTCTACCACATCTATGTGGTCTCTCACCATTGCCTTTCTTGTATTCTCCTCTTGGACAGAGAAAGAAATTATTGTTCAGGCATCCTGCGTTCTTGCAGTCTTTATACTTGTAGTTATCTTTACAATCAACTCTACCATTGTGACATCCAAGGCACTCCCTGCATGCACCAAGTTGCTTAACAGCAGATTTCTTTTCAGAAAGTAGTTGTCCTCTGAATTTCTTGCAGAAGAAAATCTGGTCTTTGTGCTTGTTATTTTTGCAGACAAGGCTTTCTTTGTTGTTCTGGTGGAAGTTCCATTTTTGTTCCATTTCTTTTCTCGTCTGTATGCTGCATCTGATTTTTCTGTCACTCTGTCTGATATTCTGAGACGGTCAAGCCCCTTAAATATATTCTCCTGTTTTTTCAGGAATTGCAGAAGCCCATCAAAATGGTTGTCAGGCGTGACACCATTGCTGGGGTCGATCCTGAATACAAGGCAGTCTTTCTTAACAAATTCTGGTAGCTTGTTTTTTAAGCTTTAATTACCAGTGGATTTTTCCATAGCACCAATGTTTTCAAGATCTATGAGGTCTGTCAAAGGCTTCTCCACAGTCGGGATTAGATCGATTACCTTCCTGGGTTGATTTCCCTTTACAAGAGGAAACCTTTCCCTGCTTCTACTATTTCCATTTTCAGTGCACTTGCAAACTCCCCTTTTCTTGCTTCAAGCATGTTTTTAGCTGCCTTTAACTCCCTAAGTTTTTTCTGGAAGTCAGTTTTCTCTGTGTGGGGAATCCATGGTTCCCAATTTAAAAGGGTTTCAACAGAGTCCTTGATGAGCTTTTCCAGAAGTGTTAAATGCATTTCATAGGCTTCACAGTTAACATTGTGTACTGCAATGGAGGATGCATATTCACAGGCTCTTTGCGCTTCCTCAAAAGCAGCCGTCATTTCTGCTAGCCCATAGTTTGCCCAGAGATGGACTTGGACAGACTTTTTTGCCTCATCAAATCTTAGTTCACATTCGATGGTGACCTTCTCAAACCGAAACTCAAGTTGATCATCTAGCTGTACCTCAGTACTGCCATCAGATTTAGACTCCATATCTACCAACAAACCAGTTCTGTACTCATCATTGGCTTCCATGACCCTCTTGGTTGCAACAGAAAGCTTTGCGAACTCCTCTTTAAGATCTGACTTGGTCATATATCTTGCCTTCCGGATGAGATAGTTGGCTTGTCTTGTAAAGCAGCTCTTTGCTGTAGTTCGTTCTCTCTTAAGTTGGTCCAATGTTCTCCCATAAGTTTCTTCTGCCATGTTGCAAGGTTTGATTATTTTATGTTCTTAACGGTCTCTTTATTCTCTTGGCATCTACAGTATTTCTCTTGGACCTCCTACAACCTGTAATCTTCATGTCCCGCTGCCATGCACGTGGTTTTCAACTGTCAAGTCTTGTGGGGTTTTTGCTTAAACGAAACTTGAAAAAGGCAAAAGCCATCCACAGGAGACGCAGGAACAACTCAGGTTCTTCTGCTGTTCCCTTTTTAATGAAGCTTTCTTCAGTACAAAACGGTCGCAAACTAAAACTGTTGATACAGGTCAATAACAGTTGACGCATCCCCTTCTTATTCTGGTTGAAACAGAGACTTTTTTACACTTTCAGACCAAATGTAACCTACAACTTCTGTCTACATCTACACTCTGTTGCAGCCGGATCACCTATACTGCACTTATGTTTGTTTTTCAGTCTCCCCGGAAACCGCTTACCGAGCCTTTCAACTAATCGTGCCTTTCTGTAGCTTAGCAACCACTCCTCTTCTTTTTTTGGTGTGTGTTTTATTTATCCCATTTTAGGTTAACATTGCATCCTTCCAAATTCAACCTCACACGGACTAAGGACAAATTCTAAAGGCTACACAACTACAGCATATCCCAGTATATGCAGAGGTCAGCTATAGAAAGTGGCCAAAACAAACATGACCAGCGAAAGTTACAAGCACCCACGGCTGACTTTTGCACTGTCTAGTTTAATCACACAGAAGAGCTGCCACAGAAAACACTGTCAAAAATCCCAGTGATGGCTCTGACTGGCAAGTGTCAGAACACAGTGCATTCCAACAGACTGGTTAGACTGGCCTGAACATTGACAAAAGCATGTACAATCAACATGTGAGCATCAGAACTGGACCATGGAACTATGGAAGAAGGTCTGAGGCATAGCAGTGTCTATTGCATCATGTGGATGGCTGGGTGCATCATTTACCTGACTTCAGGATGCAATACAGCAGTGTGTGATTCTCAGGGAAAAGTTCTGTTTAGAAACCTGTTGTCCTGGCATTTATGTGGATTTTAGTTTGCCAAATACCACCAACTGAAACATTGTTGCAGACCAGGTCATTACTTCATGGTAATGCTATATTCCCATCCCCAGCTGTGCAGTGCGGACCAAGCCCAGTAGAATTTGGGGAGGGTTGCGCCAGGAGGGCCATCCGGCGTAAAAAAAAAAAAAAAAAATGTGCCAAATCAACATGCAGACAATGATCCGCTGTGGCAACCCTGAACTCACGGGCTAAGCCAAAAAATAAAAAATAAAAATAAAAAATGCTATTATCTAAATGCAGTATTGCATTGATGCCAGATACGAGAGAAAACTTTCTAAGGTCTTGTGAAGTCTTTGGCCGGACAGATTAGAGCTGCATGGACTGCATGACAGGGGACCAACACAATATTAGACAGGTGGCATCAATGTTGTGGCTAATCAGTTATATTGCATTTAATTCCATGAGTCTCCATTGTTGCTCTAATATGATGAACTGTATAAGACAAGGCAGTGAGGAAACACATTTTTTGTGAAGTCCTGCTTCTGTCTCCCGGTCAGTGATTCAATAAATGGTTGTAAAACTTTTAGCAACCACAGTGTGGTGCTCTCACAAAAACCTCAGAGTAGAATAGAATTGTGTACTTAAATGATTTAGACCGGTAAATGAAGAAGGCAGAGCCACAAAGGAATCCAACAAACACTGAGGTTAACGTAAAATTACAGAATTAAAGTGTTAATTATTTCCCACCACAAAACAAACTGAGAAGCCAGGACTTTTGTGTTTCTGCTTATCTTCATTTTCCACAAGCACTACGCCATCACAGAGGCAGGCCAGCCAACACAGAATTACACTCTTTGTTGACACAAGACAAAAGACAGAGGAAGATGAGGAGTAATACTGTAATTTTATTCACCAAGCTATCATTTACAGTTTCAGTGAGGGGTGCATAATCTGCAATCAGCCAAGGTATTTAAGGCATCTGAGGACAAAGATGTAAACTTTGGAAAATATCACCAAACAACTGTTTGTCACTCTTGCCACAGGCATTTTTATGAGGCTACCCGTGCTGTACTGACATGTTGCAGATTTAATAGTGTAGCATGGTATCACTTGATACCATGATCTGAGCAGTAACTAGTACAGACTGAGAGCGTGATTGCTGTAAACACTGCAGTGACTCAGTTATATGTTGCGGAGACGATGCAAGACCACTTATAGACAAATGGGCAGACAGGTGAGTATTTATTAGACATCGCTTGTCTCGTCATTGTCTGTAGAATGACTAATATAACCTGAAGGGGTCTACACCGGATCCAAAGAGTGGAGACGACATGAAGATATTCTGTTCTAAAGGCTGCTTGTGTTATTATGTAGAAAACTATGGTAAACTATCTTCAAATGTTAACGGTATTAACAGAACAATGAGACCCTCTGAGCAGCATATCTGGAAATGTCTGCAGTTCCTGTTCATGTCCTTTTGTCACTTTCCAAGTTTAGACACAGCTCTGCTGCTTCCTGCAGGAAACTCTGACAGAGAGAGGCATTTCCAACTGGTTTTGAAAGTCCTGTCTCTTTAGGTTTCAGCTTGGGGAGGAACCTGTTACCTTGCAGAGGTCACCAACAAAGGTCAGCAAAGGATGGCAAGCATCCCGTATGAGGGGTCACTGTGTAAGCAAGAGCAAGGCTCGTCCCAAGGCTGAGTTAGGTTTTATGGACATGTTTTGACAATTCAGAATAGTCATGAGGAGTGTCTTTTTAAGTCCTGAAGGCTAAACCGCAAGTAATACCTGAGCTAGCTGTGGCCTTAAATGTTTTACCTTCATGTGGGGCGGTCCTAACCTGTGTGCAGCTTAGCTTTCACGTGTTCAGTTACCTATCAGTATCTCATATTTCCTTTATTTACTAAAATATCAGGAATATTTAAACTATTTTTAACAGGCAACTGGACTCACAGAGACACAACTGAGGTTCAGATCAAATCTTTTAATTAAAAACGGAGGTAAACCCATCCATTGTCCTGTCAGTCTCTCGGTTTCTCTTCTAAGATTAGAGCAGTGTAACCACAGGCGATGCCACATGTAAAGCCTGGTTCAGAGGCTAAAATTGAAACATTCCTCCCTGGTCACTAATCCGTTTATAAATGTATTCTTTAAGCTGAGTTAGAATTCAATTACTGGAACTGAAATCCTGCCTCAGGCCTGACGTTTAATTTCTGGTCACGCTGCATTTTACAGCCTTGTTCAATAAATTTCTCACCTACAAATGTCAAAATCTAATTAAAAGATATCTGATCACACTTCAGGAGCTTGCGTCATTGTTGTATGAAACCACGCGTTCACTTCAAGGAAACAAGTCGAAATCAAGTTAGTGTCTATAGGAACAATTATTTCACTAATGATACAAATATTCAAGAAATGCCTTTGGAAAAACAAATCTACATACTTATATATATTTCATACTATATAGATTTCATAATGTTTTTTTTAAACAAACCAAATGTTTGAAATGTCAAACTTGTATACAGTTAAACGTCTTTCTCAACTGAAAGTAGTGCACTGTTAAATAAAGTTAACAATGCTGATGAAATAAACATGCAAATGTATGGAAATAACTAAAATAAGAGTTCAATAAGAGTTTAAATAGAACAAACCTGGGTCTCCAAAGCGCACAGAGGATCCCATCACCTCGTCCCGCTCCAGGCTGCATCCATCGCTCAGGAACCAAAAACATTTTGATATAAATAGGAAATAAATAACTGGATAATATGTTTTCTCATCATAGCTGCAAAAGTCCCATCGCTGCACACCTGGAACGAACCTCACACATTGTGATATGTACAGTAAAGTGTGAGTGCACAGCACGATAAGATCCTGTTACTGCAGAGAAAAGTTCACTAGTCTGCCAGGGTTTTCATTTGAGCGTAGAGGGAGGGAGGCGTGTGTTGGGGAGAGGAGGTGTGATCTCTGTCTCTCTCTCTCTCTTGCTCTCTCTTTTTCCTTTCTTTTCGAACCTTTCCAGCTCCAACTGCTTCAAAAATGGGATTCAGAGTGTGATGTGACCCATGTGGGGAAAGATGATTTTCAAAGTGTGTGCGCAGTATGTTGTGGTGGCCCCAGGAGGTTGGGTGGCATATGGGAGAGGGCGGTGCGTTCTGGGTCCACAGTGCAAACAAATAGGCAGAATAACAGCACTTGTTTTAATGGAAAAAGAAACACATCATCTCTGTTCTGGTTTTGAAAAGAGATTGTGAGAGTAGCTCAGCAAAGAATCATATCAAAAGAAATAAAAAACTGCTTCTATCTGAGTGCAGGAAGCCAACAGAAATATGTCTGCATTTGTTCCACCAGCCATAGAGAGGCATAAAGGTGTTATTAAGATGTCACAAAGATTTACAGTGTGAGCCTGCAGACAGGGTCATTCCTGATGAGGGAGTGTCACCACTAGTTACACTGTACGCTGAGAAACACAGACACATGCAGGGCTCTTTTCTCCTAGATGTGATAGATTCACTTGACTTTGCACTGTTCTAAAGTGTTTTGTTTTATCATTAACAACGATGGATAGAACCTTTTGTTTCAGTTGTGAAGATGCTATGCCGCTGCAACACTATTAAAATGTTAATCTTACAAACAGGAAAGGTGACAGTAGAGTCACCGAAAGGTTTCATTTTCAACTTCAGCTCAACTTTATTGTCTTCTGGGGAAATGGGGAAAGGTTAAGCCTCAACATCATATTACTTGTGTCTATTTGGATCTACTTGCATATAGTGTATAATCTGTTAGATATATAAAAAGATGCATTCATTTAGGCACTATTCACTTGTAAACAGTAAATAGTTTGCACTGCTAAAAAGTCCGAACCTGTTTGTAAAGTTATTTACCACACAAACACATATATATGTACATCTTACAAAGGACAGTATGTGTTCAAGAGGAGTGGGACAATATGATCTTCTGTCTCTTAATGATTTGTTGCTGATGGAAACTTGCAATAAAAGGTTTCAGTAAACTCATCATTTTTACTTGAAAGTCCGAATCAAATTCTGTTACGTTCAAACCATAGCAATCATTCTCAGGTTTCTCTCAAGATAAGGTTTCGACAGATTGCACCGGCAGCAGGTGGACTGCATAGATGCTCAGATTACTGAGAGCTTTAATATTTCATCTAGGCACAGAAGACTGTTATCCAAAAAGCATGAGTCAAAGAGGGAAACCAGGCCAGAAGGGTAAGCAGGATGAAACAGGACACACGTTGTTCTACTAAGGTTACCAGGGATCAATACCAAACACAGGTGTCACTTATAGTCTCCCTTTTCCTATACTGTGTTGTGCACATGTATTAGCTGGAAGTCCACCAAGCAAAATAAATAACAGGCAAAGTTTTCAAGCCAGCAACTCGCCGTTTCCTGTTGAACCACTCCTGTCAGGCAGCACCACTGTTTCCTGACATTAAGCATCTGCAGCTGTGATTCAAAATCTGACCACAGTGCCAGAGAGTCCCACCATTCTCTTGTGTTTGAGACTATGTGGGTGGAGGTACATTGTTCTGTGTGCGAAACATCACCAACCCTTTCCAGCCTAACATTGTAATTGGCTGGAAGTCTGGACGCAGGCTCTGTGACATGCCCAGGTTTGCACACTAACACTGCAGCTTCTCCTGCAGCGTTGGCATGGTCCTGGATTACCAGCACCAGATCAAAGCTCCTCAGCAGGCTCCAGTCATGGTATTTCTACTGAATGACAGTAATTACGACAAATGTCTGGGCAAAGCATCAGCCTCCTCGCTCTATTTTTCAAAATTATTTTTCAGCTTAAGTGGTGGAAAAGCAGCATTACAACACTGATGCATTGGCTATGGCAGAGAAGCCCATGAATGAGTTTTACCATTAGAGACAATTGTTGAAGTATGTTGTTGACATGATACAATCACATACTTTATGAAAACAATCAAATTGACAGTTATATGAAAACTATATAATCATAGGCTGAATGGTGCTTGAAAAAGTACATTGAAAACTGTTCTTGTTCGGGGCTTTTAGTTGTCACAGAGGGAATCATAAAATGCAGCTTTGGACAAGCTCAGCAAAACCACAGACACCAGATAACTGTTCTCTGGTTTCTACCCACCTCCATCCATGTCTCTCACTGCAGACGGTTTTGCCTGCTTCTTTACTGATAAGGTGGGAGCCATCAGCTCACAGTTCTCTTCTCCAAATGATGACATCCTGCTAACTTCTTCCAACACTACATCGCTCTCCTCATTTTCAACTCTGACTGAGGACGACGTGTCCTCCCTCCTCCTCTCTGACCATCCGACCACCTGCTCTCTGGATCTGATTCCTTCCACTCTCCTTTCAGCAGTTGCACCTACACACCATTACACAAATCATCAACACATCTCTCACAACAGGCACTTTTGTGACCTCATTCAAGCAGGTCCAGATTACCCCACTGCTTAAGAAGCCTTCTCTTGACCCCTCCCTTGTGGGGTCTCTCTTCTTCCATTTCTGGTCAAGACAATGGTACAAATTTCTTTCTCTGGCATCAACAGTGGTCACTCCACAGAAACAGCACTCCTGACCGTCGTGGAATCCCTGTGGACTGCGAAAGCCGCAGGTAAGTCTTCAGTCTTAATCCTACTCCATGTATCTGCAGCCTTTGACAAGGTGAACAACCAGATCCTCTGGTCCACACTCTCTGACTTGGGCATCTCTGGATCAGCTGTAACCTGGCTTTGGTCTTACCGATTACTCATAGCCTCTCTACCAGTCTGCCGCAGGGCTGAGTCCTTGATCCTCGTTTTTTTTCCCCATCTATAATACATCTCTGGGTTCTATCATCTGGTCACATGGGTTTTCCTATCACTGCTATGCAGACAACACACAGCTTTTCCTGTCCTTTCCACCGGATGACTCCACTGTCCACATCACTCATTTCTGCCTGTCTCTCTGAGTGGATGAGAGAGAGATATCTTCAGCTCAACATCTCTAAGACCGAAGTTCTTGTCTTCCTAGCCAGATCTTTGACAAAACACAGCATAGGCATCAACACTGGATCTGCATTGATTGTCCCCACTAAGTCGCCCAGAAATCTGTGGGTCATCATCAACAACCAACTGAGCACATTTCCTCAGTCTTAAGGGCATACAGATTTACCCTTGAGACATCAAAAAGATCAGACTGTATTTCATGGAAGATAAACCCCAACTCATTGTGCAGGCTCTGCATGCCACACCACTCTTCAGGTCTCTACACTGGATTAAGCTGCCTGCATCAGGTTTAAAGCTCAGTCTCTTGCCTAGAGGGTGGTCTTAAAATCCCTCCCGTCCACTGCGTCCACTGCGCTCTGCCAACGAACAACGTCTGGTGTTGCCAGGACTGCACAGAACACACCAAGCAAACCTCTTCAGCTCAGGGATCCCATGACGGTGGAACGAGCTACCAAACTCTGCACGCTCAGCATCTTCACTCTCAATATTCAAAAAAGGCTTCTTATGCACTTAAATCTATTATATATATATTAAAAAAAAGACTTCCCATCTACTCTTTCTTGAACTTGCTTCTCATGAAACAAAAACACTTCTGAAAGGACTTGCTCGCCTTGTTTCTCACTTGTAAGTTGCTTTGGATAAAAGTGGCAAATGAGTGAATGTAAATGCAGGAAGCACTGGGACAAGCTGAGCCAGACAAAAGATCTAAAGTTGTTCTAAAAGATGGTAATGATTACAACGGTTTTTTGCTGTCTATGACATTATGAATGAGAAAGGCATCACAAGGGAGCTAGGAGCAAATTACAGTCTTTTTCTCCATCGTACACATTGTCAGGTAAAACCAAGAATCATTCACGTTTATAAATTTTGTGCCCTGCTTAAAGTTACTATAAAGGTTAATTTGATTATTTTATGTTTTTACCACACAGCCTTTTCTGATTCAGTTGAAGTTGGCAAAACATTTTCTTACATTTTTTAATTATTGCAACACCGCAAAAACAAAGAGGGATTTAAAGATGAGTGAATAATGTGGGGACAAGTAAAAGTAATAGAAGGGGACATTTCAAGTCAAAGTGGTCATTGGGCAGCAGATAATTATTCTTTTGTTTCTCATCTTACTTCCTCCACAACCCCCCCACTGTGGACTTCAACCAGACTTTTTTCTTGTAGGATTAACAGTGTAATTTCTAACACAAGGTTTGATTGTTGTGAGGGTGCCGTGTGTGGCTGACCTGGTCAGTGGCTCAGCTGAGTGTATCTTTGAAACTTGTCATGTGTTACGTCTGGCATCCGCGTAAAGGCAGACTCCCTTTACTGTGAGCTGATTTGGGCTGGTATGGGTCTGACTGAGGGCTATAAGAGGCTTAGAGGATAAAATAAAAGTGCATGTTGAGGCACTATGCTCTTTGATCCACTGATCACCTACAGTACTGTTAAAGGTTACTGTGAAAGTTGAATTTGAGTAACCAGAAAAAACAAAAAGTCTAAACGTGTAAACACTTTGTTCACACTTAAGCAGCATATTAGGTGTGACTTAGTGGGTTCACAGCACTCTGTCAAATTAAGTCAACTTCAACAACCAATCATGAGAAATATGGACACATAGATGCACCTAACCTTGCAGAATTGCAGCCAGGTAAAACACAGATAGTATCTTCTTTCTTAGAGATGAATCCAGCTTCAAATCATAGTTTTTACAACTTTTTCTTGGACTTTCATTGTAACCACAACTGAAACGTATTGGACTCCTTAGTGTTGGTGCTTCCTCTTAATCAGGACTGCTGCTCAGGTTGCATCTGTGACTGCACCTTCATGCCTAACATACAATGCAGAGTCAAACCGCATGTGCACATAAACCTCAGATGTCAACATTATTTCATGAAATGTGCTTGAGTGTTTCCTAGGTGATTGTTAGTGGATCTGTGTGAACAACTTAAAGAGAGTAAAGACAAGGTAAAAGAAACACTGCAAAAACACAGGACCCCGGCTGTGGCTTGGTCAAAGACCATTCAAAAGAAGGAAAATCTGAAAACCAAAAAGCCTTATTCTTGCCAGCCAGACTAAATAAAAACACTGAGGTGAAAAGAAATTGAATGAGACCACGAAAATGTGAAAATAGACAAGGGAAGAGAAACAAAGTGGTTAGTGGCTCTTGCCAGGTGACATTAAGGGATTAGCAGATTGTGTGAGGCAGAATGTGATTGCCCTGGCATCTCTTGATTCTGGGTTAAAAGAGGAGGTCTCTCAGTATTCAGCCTCAAGAATAAATTCACCTTCATATGCAAATGAAACCTGGACACATTTGAACTTTACAATGGTTGAACTGGTTCATGTAAACACAGCACGCAATTCAAATTCTCCAGTAGTTGTATACATATTGTGCTCTTTAGCAACTTTCACCAAAAAAAACCCCAAAAAAACCACACACTTCACAAACATTCACTCTGCTGCAACTGAGTCACAAAACATTGAAAGACATTACAATAGTCTTTATTGTTGTTACAATATAATGTATAGTCAAAATTTTATCATAAAGGACCATACAACTAATACATTTTAATATATTAGTTTAAGTGCCATCTATTCTGCAGGTCATTTAAATATGCTGTGATTAAAATCTTAATTTGTAAAAAAGTTTCAGTTTCTTTAGGCACATTTTTTTCCCTCTTTAGTGTCGTTATTCTTACAAGTACAAAAATCAATTAAGGACGAGTAAAATCAAATTGTTAATCTTGCCACGTTTCAGGGTGCGTAGATCCCATTTCTTCATACCGTTTCCCTGTTAGAAGTCACCATTAGTAAGGCACTCAGGAAATACTCTAGTGTAGGTTCTACTGTAACAGCGGAGCGTTCTTCAGTTCTCTAAACACTAAGGTTTAATGTGAAGCCAGGAGGTGGGGAGGTGGGGGGGCGGTGGTTTCCTTATCAGTAATGGCCACAGACTTTCTGAGAAGCTCAAAAACCTTCCAGCTTTCCACAAAAGCAGAAAGTCAGAGCAGAGATGTAGCCAGGAGGAGAAACATTCTCAACATTATCTGTTTAGAAATGAAGCGGCTTGTGTGTCAAAAACAATCAAGTCATAAAATAACTATGTGCTCTATTCATGCACATCTATAATGTATGTTTATGCTCAGAGAAAACCATTTAGCCTTGAACATAAACATAAGGATTGCCACTGTGTTCTGCTGAATAGCTATTGTTTCTATGCCAACATTATGAAGGCTTTTCCCTGTTCCACCCCATACTCACTTCCTGTGAGTAAGCCTAGACCAGCATTGTTTCACATATGCACATTACCCTTATTTTATTATTAAGTCCATTTTAAACAGCAACTTCATGCCATCATGGTAAAACTTAATTTGTGTGCAATAATCACAGTTCTCTCAAAAAAAAAAAAAAAAAAAAAAAAAAAAAAAAAATTAAAAAATTAAAAAAAAATAATAAAACATAACCTTGTCTTAATACGGTGTGGGACAGCCTTACTACACCACACACAGTGTAATTAAGGCCATCATCTCAAACACTGTACCATAGCATAAAACATTTCTGCTGATATGCAGTTTTCTTAGTTAGCTTAGCAGTTCTGATGATCACTTGGAAAAAATTCAAATGAAAGCTTGGCACGAGTTTCCAGTAGATGAATATAAACATAGTTTCTATCCAAATTTATAGAACGTACAAAATAATGAACTACAACTAACAAAGAGCACCAAGATTTCTATTAAAGATTAAGTATGCTGCACTAGAGAAGAAAAGAATCATGCCGCTCCTTCAGTCTTCAGGCCAAAAGAAGAGTTTTACTGCCCTCCTATGCTTGACCATAAAAAAGCACTTTGATGGAGTCAGGGCTGCCAGTTTAGATTTGTATTGTTACATGGGAAATTAAGTTTTATTTAGTTGAGCTATATAGACTGATGTAATAAATGGATCAGATTCTCCACAGGACCACTGTCTCACATAATGTTTGTTATTGATGTAAAACAGCATTTGTGTGTTTGTCTATAAATGGTTAAGTTCATGCCCGTAAAAATGCAGAAAACAGGGACAGAGCGACGAAGCTGAGCATCCACCATGTCCTACTATCCCAGAAGGACCCTCTGCAGACGGTCTGCGGGCACGCTGCTTTCATCCTCTGACTCTGCATCACTCTGGGGGTTGGAGCTGCAAGGAGAGGTGCATTCTGGGGAGCACAGGTAGTGCATGAGGGGCAGGCGGTATTTCCCACAGAAGTCCACAAATTTGATCTGGCGCACACATGAATCAAAGTAGACGCCTGGAGAAAGATTGAGGTGTGAAGGAAAAGCCTGGTTTAAGTGACATATTGTTATGTGTGAGAAATATGTACTATTTCTGCCTCATGTTAATAAGCCTAAAGAACCGACAGTAAAGCCAAACCAAGATAAGCAAATTAATGCTAAACAAAAATATGCTGTTTACTCAATCTTTTTTCCTTAAATATAAAGGAGCCAAAACAAAAATAAATAAATAAATAAAAAGTGTCTTACCAGCACACTTGGGGTTAGGACACTTGCTGGCCAGATCCAGGTAGTGCAGCAGATTTGACGGCAGATCGCAGGGGAAGTAAGGAATATTTCGGCTTTTAATCGTACGTCCTGCCAACTCTAGCAGAGAAGGGGGGTCATATGTCATCTCCTTAACAAAGCGCACAACCAGCGGGTTGCCCCGGAGACTGAGCTCCTGCAGGTGCACCAGGCTGAGGATCTCCCTCGGCAGGTAAGTGAGCAAGTTGTTGTGGAGACTTAAAGATCGGAGTGAGTGCAGCCTAAAGTAAGATGGAGAGGTACTTTGTGTTTACAAATGCTGATTACAGAATTGTGCAAGAGAAATCATACGTTAAAATATATCTTTTACATAATGTGAGGCTATCATACACTGCAAGTTACACTCCTAAGGCAGCAATTTGGGGCTGCAGTTACCTGGTGAGTTGTGGTGGGACACTTTGTATGCGGTTGTCACATAGAACCAGATAGGTGAGGTAGGGCAGGTTAGCCACTTCCGGGGGAATGGCTGTAATGAGGTTTCCCCCCAGATATAACAGCTCCAGACTGACAAAAAAAAAAAAAAAAGAAAGGGTCAAATTAAAGTCATCTTGTGTGTTTAGAAAGCACTTAATAGCATTGCAGTATCATATTACAGCATTTTTGTATATTGAGTAAATTTTAGTTTTAAATGGGGACAGTACAGTAGGGGTGGTGGAGGGGTTACTTGCTGGCCCTACAGAAATATCCCCAGCAATTGTTTTATAATTCAAACAGTTACAGTTTTGGATCCACTGCTTGTCTGCCCACCCCCTCCCCTCCCCTCCCCTCCATCCCAATTTCTCAGAGCAGCCAGGTTACTTAAATGCATGTAAACGCAGTCTGTGTTGAACCTGAGATAGGCTGGCAACCTATCCAGGATATACCCTACTTTTCACCCCTGCAAACCTCCATTGGATGGGTTGTTAAGATAATAAGATAATGGATGAATGGTTCTAAATGTTATTATGCAGGGGATCACTTTTATCTGATGTTCCCCAACTGCCCTATCACCGGGAATTTGTTTTTATGCATTGTTTGCAGTACTTTTATCTACTAGTTTCAAATTCTTGGTTTTCTCAAATCTCAAATTCTCAAAAGAATATCTTGACTGGAATACTGTTATTTCAACAATTTAGTTTTTCACAGTAAATAGCAGCAGGCATGCAATGGTATAAGTGAGGCAGGCTAGTGGGAGCCATAATCTGCATAGTCTCGTTTTTCTATTGAGTGGCTGCTAAAGATGAGCTTCAGAGCAATATTTCTATCCTATTATGTGTAATAAAAAAAAACTAAATGTGCAATGACATGAAAACACTATATTTAACTTTAGGAAACATTTCATGCTTTCTATATTAAGGCAACAAAAGAACATAGGTTGCCTAATTGATCCATGGAGCACATGGGTGTGAGGTGGTTCGGAAGGTTGTAATTGGGAGTGAAACACAGGGACAGGGAAAGCATGGATGGCTGGTCAGCAAAAGTAAGCTGTCAGGCCATCTGCCCACTGGAACTGATGACACAGCGACAGAGAGACAGGAAGCCATTATACTGTCCTTGGTGCCTGAGCACTGAGGAAGACCTTTCTGTGATGGGAACAGAGGCATTCAGGGTTCCTTCACTACCCTCATTCGCACTGTGACACTGACACTGTGACACAAATCAGCCACCAGGGATTAAGAATGGTTTGTCATGGGGTGTCGCAGTGACAATATGCAAGCTAAACTATGTGAACAAGTAAGCAAAATTGCAGCACTTTCTTGGCCAGTCCATGTCAAAAGAGAGTTGAGGTTCCTGCACTACACACGAACAAAAAGGCTTTGTTATATTGTATCTATGTAATAAAGCCCTATAATAATGTTTGTTTTAATGTTTTTGAATGCTAAATAATTCAGCAGGGTGATGCTAAATAATTGTTTTCCAAGTGCTTTAGTTAATCCAGCTTTAATTCACAGCGAAAATATAAACACCACAGACAGCCAGAGAGTCTCCATAGCTGCATCATGCTATAAAAGACTGATGGAGGTAAAGATTCATTAATTTAAAATTAATATGCTGTACTGTGCAAGATGACCGCAAAAAATAAAATAAAATTTGGCACTACAGGTCAGGCCAAGGCTGTCAGATGATTTCCTAAATCTGAACATTTATGAAGCAAGTACCTCTTTTTTGTTGACAAGTGACACCAGAAAAACTAATATGGCATTTATCAACTACTTTAACTGTGGAGCTTAAACAGTGTCATTATTACTGTGTGTAGAGCTAAGAAGTAATTTTATCCATGACTAGAATATTACTAGTCTACTAGATTACTAGACTATATTAGAATATTTCATATGGAACATTTCATCATTTAATCTCAATTTTAAATGTCATGAGAACATTTAAAGATTTTGAATGGAAAACACATCAGTACATTCATAGAAAACTTTAATTTCAATCATATTGAAGGGTATTTACCTGTATTCTGATCATATGAAAATTTAGTTCCCCATTTGATACCCAATGGTAAATATTTGGTATCATATGTTGATACAGATAACTTAAAACAAGTTTTACTGAATTTGCAGTCAAGTTGATGTGATTACAAGAACAGTACTTTAAATACTGTATAACAGGAGAGCTAAGCAGTATTAGGCGAATCTTTACTTGGGTAAGAAGTTTTTTCTTTTTTTTAAAGATGGCCAAGTTTAAACTTTTAACAATAAATGAAATACAGTCTTATGTGACCTTGTCTGCCAACATTGATATATCAAGTTTTATTCTCTTTATTCACTAGACTGTTTTCTAATGCATGCCAGTGTTACCTCCTTACTTTATTGTTACAGATACTGACAGAATCTTTTCTCTGCTCTGTGGCCACATTTCGTTCTAGCAGTGCTAGTTCAAGCAAGACAGTGCCAAACATCATTTTTAAATAAAGGCTAACTCTTGCTGTTGAGAAATAAAATTCCTTATAATTTGATCCATTTTGTGGGAGTTGTCAAATACCCATCGATACTCAAGAGGCTTTATAGTATCTACTGTCAGAAGAGACTTTAAAGCAGAGAAACTTTCTAAAATGGCTGGATCATCAATGACCAAAATCAGGTGATTAATCACTTCAACTCTAAGGTGACAGACCTTTCTGATTGGCTTGTATTGTTAGGTTACATTCCAAGCAGGGGTTACCATAGCCACATCTCTTCATGTTTTATACTAAATATTAAATAAGTTTGATTGAAATCTTTGCAAATGTATTAAAAATAAAAAAACAAAAGAAATCACATGTATTCACAGCCTTTGCCATGACACTCAAAATTGAGCTCTGGTACCCATTTCCACTGATCATCCCCAAGACATTTCAACAACCTGATTGGAAAATTCAGTTGATTGTGGACATGATTTGGAAAAGCATACATGTGTCTAAATAAGGTCCTATGTCAGAGCTCAAAATGAGCCATGAAGTCCAAGGAATTGTCTGTAGACCTCAGAGACAGGATTGTAATGAGGCAAAGATCTGGGGAAGGGTACAGAAATATTTCTGGAACATTGAAGGTCCCAATGAGCACAGTGCCCGCCATCATCCATAAATGAAAGAAAAGAAGTTTGGAACCACCAGGACCCTTTCCAGAGCGACCAAATTGAGCGATCAAGATAGAAGGGCCTTAGTCAGGGAGGTGACCAAGAACCCAATGGTCACTCTGAAAGACCAGAAACTTCCAGAAGAACAACTCTCCCTGCAGCACTCCACCAATCAGGTCTGTATGGTAGAGTGGCGAGACAGACCACCTGGACACCACCGGTCAATACCCTCCCTACAGTATAAGCATGGTGGTGGCAGCATCATGCTGTGGGGATGTTTTTCAGCGACAGGAACTGGGAGAACAGTCAGGATCGAGGTAAAGATGAATGCAGCACTGTACAAAGACATTCTTGATGAAAACCTGTTCCAGAGCGCACTAGACCTGAGACTGGGACGACAGTTCATCTTTGAACAGAACAACAACTCCATACACACAGCCCAGACAAAACCAGGGGCGCCAAGCCTGTAGCATCATACTCAACTTGCTTCAACAATATTAAGCAAAGGCAGTGAATATTTAAGTACATGTGATTTTTTTTCCCCTTTTCGTTTTTTATGTTGAATACATTGGCAATTCATTATTCATTACGGAATAACGCTCTAAGATAGCAAAAAAAGTTGTGGAAAATTTTGGAAAATCTAGATGCACTGTATGTTAAGCAAAAGCCACGAATGTCAGTACACCGCTGATTAACTTAAACGGAAAACTAGCGGGCTACATGGAGAATAGCTGCGATTCCTCGTTAGCGACATTATTGGTTAGCTAGCTAACACCGACCCCTTTTTGTAGCTACGTATGGGTCATGTCGCCAAGTTGGCTGCTAACGTTAAAGTTATTACCCACCTGACCAGATTTTCTATCTCTGCCGGAATACTCTTCAGTCTGTTTCCGCCGAGGGAAAGCGACTCCAGCCGCAGCAGCTTCATACACTGAAGTGGGATCTCCTGAAATCGGTTCCCACTGAAGTTCAACACCTCCAGCTGCAGCGAGCCGAACTCCTTGGGCAGCGAAAACTCATCCAGGCGGTTGTTCTTGGCTATCAGTGTTTTCAGCTTGGTCAGTCGGGTAATGCCCTCACAGATGTTCGATAATCCGTTGCTGCTGATGTCCAAAAACTCGAGGTTGCAGAAAAGGCTCACCGACGAGGGGAGTGAGGCTAGTCGGTTGTAGTTCAGGTAGAGCTGTTTGGTCTCCCTTTTCCTCTCGCTGCTGACACTGTCGGCATTAAATGTGTTCAAACTCATACGGGAGAAATCAAGCACGCCGTCGCTTACTGCCGCTGCTCCTTCGTGATTCTCCATTTTTGGCCACTGAAGCGTGAATTGCAACTTTGTTTAAAAAAAAACTGTTTGACTACAAGCTGAACGCCCCCGTAAATGGCGAGTTAGCTCCGGTACTTGTCTATTTTCCACATGGAGAACGGAAATATTTTACACTCACCGATAACATTGAATCGCATTTCCATTAAAATGAAATCTAGGTCACTGCTTTTATACAACGTTCTGTAACCACATGGAACCACGTTTAACATCACGCAACTGTCCCACAACGTAGCCTTTCTCTGCGGGTAATATTTACTTTGACGTGAAGCCATTGGCTAATTCTTGTGAACACTCCGCCCACCAAACCGTTGATTGGTTAGTCCACCTATCTGTCATGTTGCAAAACTTTCAATCAAGGCATTTGTACCAGGTTTATTGCACAAGTTATATGTTTTACAGCTGTACAACGTTGCCGGGTGTAATTGAGGTAATTACGTTTTTAATCCTTGCAACAACAGGACAATGGGCACCACCCACTCCCCCTATGCTACAACACCTTATGCAACGATCCTGTCCTGTTACGTTGTGCAATGCTCTGCTGAGTGCATTGAATGCGAGCGTGCATAGCATGAGAAGAAGTTACAGGATAATTGGGTTCCTGGCTCTAAATGCAAGCTTGTCCATTATTATGCCACAGCTTTGTTCTGGTCATGTTACTAAGAGAAGCAGAGCGAAATGCATAAGTGGGGTTAACATTAATACTGGTTATGTAGAGCTGTATGGTTTGGAGAAACTAGTTCTGACTGCTCTTGTCACTATACTCTAAAATTTTGTAATGCAAATATCTAGGCTACTCATAAAATATGATGTATGATGAGTGACAACTAAATACTACATGAAATTAGGTTTGTGTCCACCAACAGTGTTTTACAGGATATGCTTGATAATGAATTATGTCACTCACACATGCACTACTTTTAAAAGAGTAAGTGGTTAAGTTTTATCAGTATGGAGTTTTTCCCCCCAAACCAAAAGTTTGTCAACAGAAAGATTTTCTCAAACACTATGGATAGTAAATGCATTCAAATGTTGTACTGAATACACTTTTCAAAACTGTCAATTCAATTTATGATGTGAGGTAAGCACTTCTGAAATGTAAGGGCGGGAAATGAGCTGTTTTATTAATACGGATATCCAGTACGCACTGATTACTTTCCTGAATGACTAAGTTTTTATAATACAAGCCATAGTTTTACTTCCTTGTATTGTCTAACACGGAATAAAAACGCTGCTCATGACAAAAAAAAAACTGTTTCTAAGAAAATAAAAAGGGGAATTCTGGGACAGTGCAGAAAGCTCCTTTTTCTTTATTTCAATTTTAAATCTGGCACATACTTAGCATGCTTAAACAGAAAAATTGAAAAATCATTTTTTTGTGTATGGGTTTTATTGGCATACACACATATTCCTTACAGTCTCTGAACCTTCAGTGGAATATAAAGATTTTGCTTGAACCTAGTAATGCAACATTCACAAAAAAATTCAAAAAGCACTAGTTTACTGCTAAACTTCAACAAAGCGCACTCATTTTTGCTGTGCCACATGGCATACCAGCCTAAGTGGAGGCAAAAGTAGAGACCTATATGGTTTGCAGGTCTAAGGCACTTATTTTTATTGTCAAATCTCCCATTTCTGATTCATGATTTTAACAAACATTTTACATACAAAGCTACTTTCAGAACCACAGCACACACACAATCACACATGCACACACACGCGCACACACACATATTATATGCACCCAGTTATTGAAGCATCTACGTAAGCTACTTAGCTGACAGTGAGGCTAGTCCTTCTGTTAGAGTGATTTTGAAAGCACAGGTATTGTGTGTTGCTGGGTCCAGAGTAATGTTTAACCTGGAGAATTCAGTACATCATTCAAACACTTCATCAAAACTTTGGTTTCATATTCCCCATGCTATATTCAGATGAGGTCTCACCTGGTCTAGTTGTGATGCTTCACACCAAAGGCTGGACTGCTGTGTCACAGAAATGTAAGACACCGACAAGAGGAAAATTTAACCTAAAAGCACCAGGGAGACTTATCTGAGCATAACATGGTAACAAGATGAGTTCCAACTCAGTCCAATTACATACTGTACATAAAAGCCTTTTTTTGCAGAACTTTGTTTTGCAAAACTTATTACTTATTACTATAAAAAAGCAAAAAATAGGCTTGTCTAGAGAAGCTAGAAAGTAAGAGATGTGCATTGGTCAAGTAGTGTCCTACTGTGGCAGTTTAAATGGCAACATATATCAAATTCACTAGTAGCTATACCTTCCTATCCCAGTTATTCAACCAACATACGGACTGTAAAACCTGTGAGGGGGTGGAGACACATGCTGCAATAGGTGTCAAGTAGTCAGCTTTTATGTAATCCAACACTCTACTCATTTTAGCAAGTGGATTCTCCACGTTTCAAACCCAACAGTGAAATCCACATTCCAAAACATTATCAACTTGACAGTTTGTTTCATAATAATTGTAAAAAATATAAGGATTGTAGTAAAAATAGCCCCAGAACTAATGTAGGGCGCAGTGATACAATCAAATATGACAGTACTGAATGCAAGGGATTCTAATAATACTCTTTGCTAGCCCCTGAATCTAACAAACATCAACACAAACACTTAAAAAAAAGTATAATAATTAACATAGCAGAGAAACATGAACAAGTCAGCTGAATAATAACACATGGCCATAGGGTAAATCAAGTATGGAAGAAGGTGATGATGTGCGCCCTCTCCTTCATTGCTTCTTTTTTTAGGCCTTCTTTGTGCTGGTCTTCATCTTTTCAACCGTTTCCTGTGTTTAAAATAAGAATAAAAAAGAGGGTAGAGACAGTGTGTCATTTAACATACTGACATTTATGAGAAACAAACCTATAACTTGATGTGATTTATCCATTAAAAGCAACATTGCGATTTGAATGACTGAATTTTGTGTAAATGTGGCACCAACAAAGATACGTTTGTTTAGCGGCTTTGTGTCCTTCTGGAGTACAGAGTACACGACCTTGCTGATTCAGCCGTGGCCTCGAGCCAGAGCTGTAGCGCTACAGTACCTTGTTAGACTCATGCTATGCCGTACACAGTACACAAACACACAATAAGAGACAACAATAGTAAATTACAGTAAATACAAGGCCACCAAGATGGCATATTAGGGTAGAAGCCTCTAAATACCGAGGTTTTTGAACCACGTCGCTGTTTGTTGCCTCAGTAAGTGATTATAATTGATGTAGGTCTTTAAAATGTGTCTTTAAAATGTATATGAATTACACATAGTCAATATCCTCCAGCAGCAGGCTGCAGGATATTAACTAACTTCATATATCTAAATCACTTGCACTAAAGGTTTGATTTGGCACATCCCTACCCTTACAAGATATAATAATAAATAAATAAAGATGCTGCTGGTGATTATTTGGCTATTTATATACTGTTCACAGCCAAACTTTTATTGATCTAATTTAGAAAATATTTCTTTATTTCACAGCATTTGTTTTATTGTTTCACTTTTCATGCCATGAATCATAAAATTGCTGATACCCTGGCTCGCGGTGCGGTGTTAGTTTGTCACATAAAAATGTACACCTACCAACTCCGCTGTGAATTGTATTGAGCTGACTGAGCAGTTTGATTCAAATGCTCTCTCTAGAAACATATTGCAAGTGAACAATGCTATATCCTGAGGATAAGTAAAAAGCAGACACTTGGGTTATGGCTCACGTAAGTTATATTTATTGACCTTATAGCCAAGTAGAATCTTATAAGCAGCAGACAGTAATGAAGCTTTAAAATCCACTTCAAAAGTTGTGGTTATGGTTAGATAATTTGTCATTTTGGGTGGAGAAATTCTGGGATGCGCCTCTTGATTTATTTTTATATTATTGATTGATTGCATTACAATTTCTATTGTTCCCAGGGCTTTCAGATTGCAAAGACAAACCTGGTGCTTGTTGAGCTCAGCCACACGAAGGTTCCACTCCTCCTCAGTCATCTCTACGCCATCATCTGCAGACTCATCCACAGTTGCTGCTTTGTCTGTACAGATAAACCGACAGTCAAGGACACAGTCAAGGTTTACAGGGCACTTGTTTTAATAAGTGTGTTGTTTGAAATTATCAGAAGAGCAAATATTGTAAAGACAGTTTCCAGTCATTTAACTCACCAGCACAGATCATAGCAGTGCAGACCCAGTTACCGCATGCACAAACACAGCGGTTACACTCTACTTGGGTCTCTGCTCCATCTTCATATGTCTCATCCTCCAAGGCACATTCTGCAGAAAGTCACGTGACAGATTACTGAGCCAGGACCACAGATAACAGAGTATAGCAGAGTGATAACAGAAACAGTGTTAGTGATATCAATGTCTATGTCCACAAATTGTGAAAAGGCCTTCTCACTCATTCAGTGCTACATGTGTTGCTTTGGCTAGTTTTGATTTCCTAATTTAATAAATGATTTTTAATTAAAAAAACTGAAACATATGAGATATTTAAATATTTAGGATCAAAAATAAAATTTCAATCACCAAATGGACCCTGTATTTGTGTGCCTTTCGTGTCTATGGTTGTTTGGGCAAATTTTGGTTACTATCATGAGCTCCTCACAAATTCAAACTTGTGGGTTCTGACTTTGTTTTAGGGTTAATGTTAACTTATTTGTGATGGATGAGGTTAGGGTAATGGTTTAGGGAATGCATTATTTCCAATAGTGTCTTCACAGCTATAGTAAGATCGATGTGTTTGTGTGTCCTTGACTCTGGTGAAGCTCTGGGGTTCGGTGCTCTGCAGCAAATATTTTCTTTGTGACGGAGCAATGCCTCTGCTTCCTGTGAACTTTATCCCAGATATATTGGTGTCATATGAACCAGCATAGTGAAGTGGTTACCACAAAACTGACTGTGACTCAAACTATTCAAAAAAAGAGTAGCAATTTAAGGCTTCCTTCTACAGCTGGGAGTCGGGACTGGCTGATCAAACTCAGTGTGCCATACAGTATGCTGGTTCTACTGGTGTGCAACTTTATGTTACATAATGTAAAAAGACTGCAGCTCACTCTTCTCTGGTGGATTGAAGCCAGGCTTCAGGCAGTTAAGAAACTCATCAAAGCTCAGCTTCCAATCAGCGTTTTCATCAGAGAGCTCAATGAGGGCATCTACACACAGGCTCCTGGTAAGCACATAAACAGAATAAATATCAGCTTCATAATAGAGTTATTTTATTACTTGTGTTTTATACCATATAGCACAGGTGCATATGACAGTGTAGGCTCCCACTAGAGGCCTTCAGTAAAGTTTGCACAGGCCCACACAGGGCCAGAGACAGCATAACTTAAAATAGCACAACAGAATAAATAGGCATCATGGGACATGAAAATGTTTGAAGGGAAGTGAAAGACTGACAAAAAAAAGAAATGAAAACAGCATTTTCCTTGCATCCAGCCCTCATACACTTTCACCTTAAAAAAACACACCAACCTAAGCAGCCTGTTGCTCTCCTGGTCTGCATAGGACTGCATCTCCACGACTGAGTCATTGTGCTGGATGAATTTGAGGAGCTCTGCAGAGTCCAGCTGAGAATCACCATTGTCATATGACTGCAAAAAAACATAACCGGAGATTGGAAAGGCACAGTTCACAAGACTACAGTTTCACAACAAACTCTCAGACTGTCAGATACCAACTGTTTTCAGTTTTTGTCATGTGCCCATGTACTGCAAATAGAACAAAACTTAGAAAGAGACTATTGATACTTCAGACAAACAGGTACAGTAAGTCCAGGCTTCCAATAAATTAGCAATCACTGCCATAAAATATAAAAAAAATACAGTTGCTATGACAATCAAGTAACTCTGATGTCAAGTGGTATGAACCTGGAGCAGAAATAGCTACTAAGTGAATATTTAATGGATATGGTAATTGCATTACATCTTTATACAGTATGAATCCACACTTATTGCTCACAGTGAATTAACATCAGGGATGCTTTGTGATAGTTGTGATTATTCAGACTTTTAAATAAAGTCTCTATAAGCAAATTTAACAAAGATTTTAGAAAGTTGGCATTCAAGGCAGTGGATCTTACAGCTATTATGTGACTACGTATTGCGTTGAAGACAAGCTGGAAACATGTTGTTATGATGGGAAGAACAAAAAATACTACTCTTGAAACAAACTTTTCAAAGCACTGTCCGTACTTGACTTTACTATGTCACTCATGTCAGCCCATAGAATGGAGAGGATGCTCCTCAACAGGACATTCTGAGGTGGCTGGATTAGACCCGCATAGATTTATAAATTGTGTAGAATTCTGTAGAAAGAATTGTGCTGACCATATAGTGTGCGGTAAAAGAGACCATTGTTCATTTTGTGATTCCTTACACAGAAAAGAAGCCCACCTTGAAGTATTTGAGCAGGATGTCAGAGAAATTGGATCCTTTCGCAAACCAGCCTTCTGGTACAACTTCAGTCTGCAGCCACTGGATCACACGATTCCTCAGCTCGTTGCGGTCAGCAGCATAGCATACGACTGCAAGGGTAGGAACAATTCCGTAGGTCCGATTATCCTTAATAAATAATCCAAAGCATAAAATCTGCCTTTCTAGCTATTTCACACCTTTCCGTTTATGCGCATGTCAGCATTTCCATGTTCATTATGTAATTTCTGTTAAACCCTAAACTATAGTTAGTCCACAGAGTTAATAGTAAGATCTTAGTGTCTTAAATTGTCCAAACATCATGCATTTGCAAATTCTCCAACTCATGCATACATGCCAAAACTCACCTGGGCTGGCAGCTGCCTGCTCTGTTTTCTTTTCTATTGGTGAAAAAAAAAAGAGGGGGGGGGGGGGGGGGGGGTGGGTGGGTAGAAGATAACATTTAAAGCAAAGAAAATAAAATAAACAGTTTTGACTTGATTATCAGAATTAAACTTCTGGTCTGTAAAGAGGACAAGCTTTGCCACAGCTTTGATCAATGACCAGGTCAGTGAGGACACAATTGTGTCATCACCAGGTGTGAGCTAGGAAAGCTGACTCAAGATAAGAACCTAATATTAGCTGTATGAACAGATAAGTTAAGGCCAGGCGTGAACGTAAAAGCAGATTGGCTCAGTGACGTATGGGTGGCCTTATATGGTTGCCGGTCAACCTGTTCACCTCAGGTATCAGTTACTTAAATATGGGCGAGTTCAGAGATCAGTTCAGATAACTATATACTGTACACTATCCAGTTATCAGTACTTGCACCATTGCTCGAATGAGGTCGGGTCAAATGCCACCCTACTGAACAAATGCTAAGCTGATGTTTAAACTCTCTACTTCACACATTTTACAAATCAGTGTTTGATGACAATCCGAGATACTTTAATATTTTAATGTAATACCTAGGGCTAATATGTTGTGGTTTAGGGCCAATACTAGCACATCAGGTTTGAATAATAAATGTGAGAGTGTGTACAAACTGTAATGGGTCTATGCTGAAGTAACAAAGCAATAACAAAACTGGACTTTAGCATTTGAGCTTCGATCCTGCACAACACGATTCCTTACAACAGAACACTTGGGAATAGGGGATACACCAGTCCGATATGCTATATCATAGTCCATAGTCTTAAATTATTTTTCATAATAATAATTCTATTCAGTAAAGGTTGTTTACATTTGAAAAAAGAGAGCAGTGATATCAGATTTAGTGCTAGCGGAAAACCTTGGTTGACGTACCAGAATCAGTACTGGGAGAGACAAAAGCAAGATTTAAGGATCCCTAATTCAACAGTAAAATATTGTTCACCTCTACCATGTCCTGTCAATGGATTACAAGATAAACATACAATTATCAAAGAACACATACAAATTAATCTTTAAAGTCATATTTAAAGTATTTATGTAATTGTGGACTTTCCAGGTATAGCTATGTGGAAGTTCAGTCACGTCAACTTCTTGGAAGTTAGGTCGAACTTCCAACTTCTTTGTTCCAACTTAGAAGGAAAAAATTCAGTTGACATGACTCAACTTCCAGATTGTATGGACATGGTGTCCAGTTGAGTACCTCTAATGGACTTCCTCACCATACTCACATTTGGCACGTCCTCTTGTAATCAAATGCCCCTGACTATCAGCACACTTTAATACTCCTGATAAAATATTGAAGTCCACACATGTAGGTGTAATTTACTGTACTGTAAAAGGGACCTTGGCAACAGTAGCTGAAACTAGTATTACCAAATTTACCAACCCGCTATAAATGTAAGCATGCATGAGACATCCTAAAGGACATTTTAACATCCACAAATCCAAAACAACTGGGCAAACTCAATTTGATTAGGCACTAGTGGACATTGTAATGGGACATTTTGACAGCAAACATTTATGTTGTGTTGTCTTTCTGCGTGCTGGTGCTGGTACCCTGGCAGTGTCCATCATGTGCCACCTGAATCTTCAGTCCAGTCAGACAAGCATCTCTGTGGAGCTCACAGTGATTTCTGTAGGTCTTACCGTTACTGCCACACACTGATCTCTTGTGGGGCTTACAGCTCTGGAAACAGATAAAAGAAAATCAAATGAGAAAGTAGAGAAGCATTTAATCTCTAAAGCTTAATTTAGTTTTCTTTCGTTCTTATTTTCCCCTATATCCTAAAACTCCTTCGAATAGGTTTAAAATAAAATTTAAATCAAACTATTCCATTTTGTAAACAATTAATGCTGGATAACAGAGTGGGCGAGGCAAACAAAGGTCATTGTAGGGCCATTGATTTGTAGCAAGTTGATTAATTTTAATAAAAGCTTGATATCTCCCAATATATTAACAGACTGCTTTATTAATTGATGAGATCATGTCTTAATAAGGGTCTCTTTCAAAATCTATAGTTTAAAAAAAATACCGTGTACATTACAAATGTGTGTGTTGTGTTAAAGTAATACATACACAGGAAACATGGTGTTGAATGATATTCCAGTGTACGACTACAATGTAATGGTGTGCTGGGCTGCAGTCATGCACCCACCCCTCACCTCTATACAGAGACAGCTGGGCTCCCCCTTCTCATTGACAGCACACTCTCTGCCGGCTCCACAGAACACATTGGCACACACTTTGCTCTTGCTCTGCAGCTCCTGAAAAAAATACAAGTACAGTGTTGACATTTCAGAAATAGCACTGGGTTCTGCTAGTTTTCACACACATGGCGGCACTGTTGCACTAATGACTGGGCCTTTTGAAATCACTGTGAAAGCATTGACCACATTTAACACATATACCTAACACGAATACGCACGAGGGATTGAAATCCAAATGTTATACTTTCCTTTGTTTTGCTTTGTTCATTAGTATTTTCCTCCAAAATGCCTGGCTCATAAGCAAGTGTGCAGAGACCTTGTTCATGAAAGTTAGAACTATAAATTTACATTGCCACGCGTAAAAAAAACAACTTTGGTTTTAATTATAATTGCTCAACAGTAAAATGTGAGAAATGTTTCTTTAAGTCTGTATTTCTGGGTCACTTATCAATAGATTCTGTCGCGCTAATAAAATATATCCTCTAGGTGGCACTATGTCAACAACATGGTTAATTTCAATGGCCATTACTTTGTGGTGATGATTCTGACTGACTTGCAATTTTGCACATTTTATCTATTAGAAATGCAGAAGGCAGGATTTCAGTTCTCTCTAAAGAGTTTGACAGCAGTTTTGTTTTTAGTGCAGGACTGTCCATCAACAGGTGTTCTGAAGTTTATTAATACAACTTATTTTTACACAAAAACTAACATTTTCTATTAGAGAAATATCACATTTAGGGGGTCGTGCTCTCTAATTGCTTGTTATTGCCATATCAGTGTTCTTTAACACCTTAATGTCCTTTATTAAAAGTTGTGGTTGCCATGTCAACAGTCTCAGGCTCAAGAAGTGACAGCTGACCAAACTCCACTTACAAAGGAACTGACATAGGGAAGCAAATGTCTTCATCTCAGATCTGTGTGTAAGTGTTACTGGCAAGCAGGATTTGATCTCTCTTCATTTAAACCAATCTGTCAGCTAAATAATCTTTCTGTTTTTGTCTCAATTATCTTTCCTATTAAATAGCAATGTTTTATTTTCTCTTGTTAATGTATTATGCCTGTGTTTCTTCAAATTTCTTTTGTTTGTTAGAAAAAATCTTTAGTGATTTGCCAAGAAATTGTGTTTAAGCTACAAACTAATCAATGTAATGACACCAAGCAGACATCGATAAGCTTTTTTATGACCCTCATTAACTCCTTTCTTTCCTATCCATGTTTCTTTGTATATGTGTCTACTTTCGAGTGTCCACAGGGTGTTTCCACATCTGGAGTCTAAGCTGTGTTTTTTGGGCCCATTCCCATGCTCTGTGAAATCTTTTCTCCTCCCAGTTTCTCTAGACTCCCCTCCTCCTCCCTAAGCCCCTGTTTCCTGCAAGAGTGAGACAGATATGTGGCCTTCTGTGTTTGCACGTGATCTGGCTTCTAAGCTGCTGTGTGTTTATGACTGCATGGTCTGGTATGTAGGTTAAAATGAAGGTGGAGGAGGGAGATGAAAAAAAATCAAATTGTAGCAGCTCTATTCTAAAGTGGTGAGAGGGTGGGGATTGTTGGTTTCAATTCGTTTCTATGCATGATTTAAATACACTAACACACTTGCAGTCCAACGCTGAGGTCATGGAAAATCTTCAAAGTAGCCCCTGTGGCCTTGAGCGTTTTGGACAATTGACTTTGTTAGACACAGATGGGCTAGAAGTCTGTTGAAACTTTAAGAAACATCCAATGGGAACATGAATAATGAAAGGCTCCTTACATGAATCTGGTACAAAAGTAAACCTCTCCGGTGTGTCTCACTTTGAGTAGAATGAGCAGAACATCCCTGACATTTAGTTAATGAGACTCAAAACCTTTTATTTTCTGCTTATTCAAGTGGATTGTTGCTATGGTGAGAGCATGTACAAGCTCCTGTTGTGGCAAGATCACAGACGTGTCAATCAAACAAGACAAATAAAACCAAGTCCCCTAAAGAGATCAAAGCAGAGCCGATTTTATGATTGACACAGACTGACATTGCTAGACAAAGCAATTGTTATGTCGCCCCAACCAAATCTCAGCAAACCACAGAGGAGAAGTTTTGGATCTGTAGTTAAGGTGGTTATACCTCATGCCTATGTTTAGCCTGTAGCATCCACTGTCAGCATGAATAGTAGTGGGAGGACGTAATATTATATGCACTATGGTTAAGTATATTTACATGATTGTGATCATAGCTGGAAATCCATGCAATATAGAAAAGCTATTTATTCATCTGTATAAATGAATTAGCCAGGTTTTTGATCATCTGTGTGTGCACCCAAGTGTCTTCACGATACCTCCAAATCCTTGTCACTTCCCGGTGTTATTTCTATACCAGCAGTTTAGCTTCTGCCTGCCTGCCGTATTTGGGTTTACTAGGTTTGATTTTCACTAGTTTGACGTGAGAACAAAAAGATACAGCTAGCTGAGAAGTTTGATATTTTCAAACAAGAAATTTTTGCTTTCTTCGCAACAGTTAGATGAAAAGTAATCTGTCCAGTTCTACTGTGACACCTTTACAATGAATAGGAAGTTGAAGTCATCGGCATGTTAGTTTAGCTCAGCATAAAGAGTAGAAACAAGGAAAGACTGATGGCATGGTTCCGTCAAGTTTCAGAAACCTGGATAAGCAAATAGGTATAATGTTTACATGCACAAACACATAACCAGGATTTTCACAAAGCTCACATTCACTCAAATACTACAGTTCATCCACATGCACTCATTACAGGGAACTACAAGTACATCTTTTTATCTCTTTGTCAAGAATTTAAATTACCTGACTGTTAAGAAGATTAAAAGATCTTAGTGATCTTTCTCACAACCCTCAGTGCATAATTTTCATCTCCCTATCTCTGTGTGGTGCCTCTCAGTTCATGTCCGGTGTACTTTAATTTTATTTTATTTTATTTCTGTTGCTTTGCCCTTTTACAGCTGCAAGAGACCTTCCACTAAGCTGAGACAAGCCTAGAAGTTGGAGGAGAAAACTAAGTAACACTGAGAAGAAGTATAAAAGAAAGAAGCTGTGAAGAGACTCTTTTAAGAAACAGGTACAGAAGATGGCACACAAGAGGTGGGGTTGTGTGTGCTCTGAAGTATTTTTCTCTCCTGACACGTGTTGAATGGCTCCTGCTGAGGCAGAATGGTGATAAAGGGCAATGTATTCTTGCTTTAGTATAACAGAATTTAAAAATTACTCAAGAATTGAGGATACAGGCAGTATGACATTTGTGTGTGTGTGTGTGTGTGTGTGTGTGTGTGTGTGTGTGTGTGCGCGCACATGTGTGATGCACCATTGGTCTAGCAGGACAATCAATGCTTCTCTCCTCTGAGTGTCACTTTACAGCCACCGTGAATCCATTCCCCCAATGAACCCTGCTCCTCATTAGCACAGAAAACATTGATTTATAGATAGTGAGCCCCCTGCCATGGATACGCCAACCGTGATAAACAGCACAAAGAAAGCCATTAAATACTGAATTTAACCTTTCTGTTAATGAATTATACAACCATTTGTTTTTTTGTAGTGACTAATATCACTTTAATCATCTTGATCGGTTTATTGGGCACACAGAGCCTCATTTAATACAATCCAATAAAACATCTCTGCAGTAAATCCTTTTCATATTGAGTTTTTCCTATTTCAGACTGTGCTGGAGACGTGTTGATTTACCACCATGTTCACTGTGGAGGCTGCTGTTTCTACTGTTGCTTTACTGTGCAATATAAAAACGTGAACGGTGGTTTAGCTTGAGTGGCATTAACACCTCAGTTACGAAATTTCAACAAATTAATGTAATAAGCTTTGTCATTTTAGTATTTGTTGCAGGCTGTTATCATTTTTACATTTATCACAGTAATCTAGTAATCTACTCACTGTATAACATACAAACATCTAACAAACAAACTCTTTCCCGCCAGTCTCAGTCTGAGGTGGGTTTTCCTGATTAAAATTTTAAAATTTGACAACTTAAAATATTGAGATGAATATATTCCAAGAGGGCAAAAGGTGATAGGCAATCGATTATGTTTAAATTCATTATGCTAGCTGCAAGAAAATGACTCTTCATGACAGCCTCCAAAACATTTATTCTCAGACCAGCAAAAACTGTGACAAACCTGAGCAGAAAAACGATCTAAATGGAATCAGGTCATTTGGTTTAAATTTTACAATATATAACTATTGAATAAAATAAAAAAAGGTAAATGATTATAAAATGTATTAACATGTTATAGAAAAAATTGCAGACGTTAGATCTTCAGTGTAAGAATATGTACATGAACCCGTCTGCGAGAAACAGGTTTGGCATGACAGCTCCTTCAGGCTCGCTTCTTGCAACAGCTGTGTTTCTAACGCTTCCTATCAGTTACATGGACTCAGCCAGATGCAATCGGATGACAAACACATATCACTTTCAATACATTATACAAGCACCTCTTAAAACCACCATAAGAGATGTCTGATATTGTACAGTACGAGACGCTTGATTGACGCTTACTATTTGATTGAAGCAGTCAAATAGTTATTAAAGCTTGCTGTTTGTGGCCTCAAGGTATTAAGTTGTCTCGAGATTTAGCTGCTTTAATTTATAATCAACAAAGCTTTGCACTTGAAACTGATGAGGAAGGCCACTCTCTATGCTAAATATGAAGTGACAGCAAGTAGCAGGTTAGCTTATAGCATAAAAAGTAGAACCACATATAGTTTGTCCAACAAAACAACAAGTAAAATAACAAGCTGTGGCTTTAAGTGGGGACAAGACTAACAGATGGACTAACAAATGTCCACACAGCAAGGCAACTTCACCCTCACCTCTTCATGCAACCCAGTCTTTATCAAGTATGTTTTTAATTCTAACAAGGTTAAATAAAGGAGGAAGAAAATAAGACAAAACCAAAGAATGTAGACTTAAGAATGGACCTAATCAAAAGAATCAGAAAATAGGGGAGGGGTGCATTCCTGAGCTATGTTGTGCCTCAGCTGGGGTCTGGCAGAGTTCATTTTGAGCCAAAATCTCCAGTATCTAGGTCAGAGAGATGCCCCTGGTCTCCCTCTCTTTCATTTCCCGCTTTTCCCATGTTGTCTGTCCAACCTTCATCGGCCTTATGATATATGGGCTTGTGCCAGCAGCAAAAAAGACAGGCAGAGCTGTAACCGAACAGCTCGTCTTCTCCTGCCCATAATGACCTCCCTCACACGTCTGTTTCCCTTTAACCAGGCCTTACCAGAAGACACTGGAGCACAGCCAGAGCCCAATGAGAACCACTCTCTCTACAACCTCAACTTTAACTATGATCCAGTTTCTTTCTACAAGGAATTAATGTGAGCTTGTGGCTATACCCATCACACAGGGGAGAAAATTTACAGACTGTCATCAACTCTGCTTTTGAGTCAATGGAGAAAGCTATAGTATAGTGTTTGCCCTCAATAATTCAAGCGCCTGCGTTCTCAAACTCTCCAACTTTTTCATGCTTCTGAAACTATTCAAGTGTATCTTCATACATATCAAATCAGGTTCAATCTAATTTCTTCTGTTCTCAATAGCCTCTTGAGATCAGATGTACAGTAAAGCGTTCACTGAGAAATACACTCAACACTACACAACATTACACAATCTATAGGCTTCGTGAATTGCCTGCTTGCTATTTCATGGATTTTACACAGCGGTAAATGAAGAAGAAGTAGAACTTGCATGCTTTGACTAATAAGGCAAATTAAGAAAGATTTCAGTCTGTTCTAAAGATATGAGCACTACAACTGTGGGTGGTCTCAAACAGTCTCTGAGGGGGCCAGGTCTGAGATTAAACCTGCAGAAACAAAAAGGAACCCTGGGTAACGACCAGCATACATTGCTCTGTCTGTTCTCAGTGTTTCTTATTCACTGTGAAAGGAATGCACCAACGGACAGGATGATGTCACCGCAGTCTGCAGCCTCACCCATCAGAGCTAGCAACTACACCCTGAAAGCAATGGTAAGATAGAAAAACAAAAGAAAAAAAGAAATAGTAAGACAAGAAAAATGACAGAAAGAAGGGACTGAGATAGAGACTTAAAGAACAGAACTGAATGTAAAAAAGGAAAAGCTGGAGAAGAATAGCCGGAAATAAGTCACAATCTGGGCAGAGCAACATCTGCTAGCAGTTAAAATGCTATGAGCACAGCACCACCCCCTCAGCTTCCCCTCCCCCTGTTCACCCTCTTGTCACACTGCATGGACAATAATGTCCCCTGTCCCCACAACCTAACCCATGTCAATCCTATCAGAGCTCATGTTCAGCACTCATTGTCTTTTCCTGAGTAAAGTTCCAACTTTGTCCTCCCTTTGAACTTAGATTTGTCTCACAGCCATTGTTAGACATTGCCATTTTCTCCAAATCCTTCCCTAATTTTCTGTCTTTGCCCATTTTGTCATTCTTCTCTCCCCTGTCTCCCACCCCTGCTCTGTTATGGGCATTTTTCCACTGCCAGGAAAGGAGGGAGGGCCCATGCTCTGCTCAGGCTGAGGGAATGAGCAGATTCCCTTCCCTCTTCTCTGCTGGCTTTGAGGCCAGTATTGGGGCTTATGTCTGGAGCATGTTTGTAGAAGGAAAAGGGCCTTTTACAGACTACAGGATGTGACCATTAAAATCTGTTGAACTGTAAACATGCATGTTTCCACAACCTTTCTTGTCTCAGATATGGGGCTGTGATGATACACTCACCCAAATTTCGCTGGGACATAGACCAGGCTATTAAGGTCTAACAGGAATTAGAGTATCATATTTTAACCTATATTTATAGTTGGTAGTTTCACGTAAGCCAGTTTCAGTTGGAGATTAGGGCATTAGGCGATAATTATTTTTCTGTCAATTAAGTTACTGACAGCAATCATTACTGAAACACTCAAAAACCTTGTTTCATAAACCATGTTAGAGTTAGAACAATCCTTAACAAGACACTTTGAGTGTAGGTGTTGTCAAGGTATTTTGCCTCACTGTGGAAAGTCTTAATAATGACCACTGGAGGACACAATGACAGACAGCTAACGCCAAACAAACGGCATTTCACATGCAGGCCCTGATCTCAAGGTGCGTTCACTACACAGCAGCATGCTGTGCACATAATGATCTCGGTTGAAAGTAAGTGGGTGGTATGAAGTTTCCTTGTCAGTTTATCTTAAATCCGACATTAATTTTGTACCGTATTGAAGTGACCTTACCTTGGAATTCCAACAATGTTTTACATGTCAGACTAATGATTTGATTTATTGTCTTTGACTCTGAGCAGAAAAAAAAGTGAAAAACAATATGAAATTGTTGCACTTTATAACCTACACTCATGAGGCACCTCTGAGGGTTTGTGAGTGAACTCATTTAAGCCACCTATATGTTTTTAACTTCCTAACTTCTAATATGCATGGTGCATATTAATTATCTTCTACTCACAAAGCCTAGGAGTAGAAATTAGTGCTGCTCTTTGTGATTTGTGTGCAAGCGTTAATTTATGTGTATAGTGCCTTCAAGTGCAGAGTGCCGGTAATAATAAGATAGCAGCGCAGCTGGTAAGCTAAATGAGGACTCCTTTTAAGCCAAGCCAAGGGTGAAGACAACACACTGCAGGGACATGAAACACAGCACCCCCCAACCCCCCTCTTTTTTTTCTTCCCTACCTTCTCACTACACAGTCAAATCTTACCTCACCCCTGGTCTCCCCCTGCTATAATTGCATGACTGTGGCTTCATCTCCTCTCTGTTTTACATCACTCTGTCTCAACAACCTGCACAATCCGTCCGAAGTATCCATGACTGGATGTTGAGCAACAGTAATTAGAGCAGGCTGATACAGACAGAGGACACAGCGTCCCCTCATGTTCTCTCCACCTGGGCAGATATTTTTAGCCCACCTTGAATGAGGGAGAACAGGCATCAACATGGCAACATGGCAGGGTGCCTGAGAGGCTGTGGTTCAATCAGACCCTGCTATAAATGCAAGGTCTCCACAAATGAGCCAGCTTTTCTTCTTCTCTTCTTTGTTATCCTCTCAACTCTTGGACTCTCTAAAATGACAGAAGAGCTTATGTGGTTGTTTTTGTGGGCTGACTTCCTCTGGACAAATGTATATTTCAGGATCCAGACTCACTGCAGATAATTGAATTAACCACTATGCCATTCTACCCTCTTCATGGATGATGCAGGATAATACAGCACTGCATGCTGTAAAAATAAACACTTTTCTGTTTCTCTGTGTATATGCGTGTGTGTGTGTGCGCGTACTTATCCCCCTGAGGCTGCAAACTCTTATGACTTTCACTGTGCCTGCATATCAGCCTCCTTTGCATATCAAACTCCATGTGTGTTTGAGTAAAACATCAACATTTTATTGACAAGATGCAGATCTCATTTCCAGCTAGCTCATATTCAAACACACAGTTTTCCACTTTGAGTCTTGACCCAGGCCACTCTGCTACACTACATTTCTGAGCGGTTTAAAACACTTCAAATTTCCACCCAAGGAACCACATGCCTCCTTCATAGTAAATAAAGATTTTAATAACCTACACTCATACGAGAACTAAAAACATCAATTAGCTAAAGGTTCTGTTTAAACAGTGCATCCAGGTGGAGGCACTTTACTTTGCCTAAGGATTCAGGTAAATAATAAAAAAGTCACCTCGGATACAGCATGCTAACTGGCTTTATTTCCTATTTGAAGGAGGGCTGGGTTACTTTTTAACAACGGTTTGTGTTTGCAGAGCTCTCAAAAAAGTTGTTTAATTATACTATTTTCCTCTTCTTATCTATATAATTAACACAACAGTCTTGTAAAATAGCATGCAAAATAACAGATTTATGTGTCCCACCCCTACTTTGTATACATCTAATTCTAACACACATCCATTTACCTGAAGATAACCTGAATACAGACCCTAAAGCCTCATCCTGCGAGGTCTTTGCTCCAACTTGTTGACCTCCTTTAAACAGTACACTGGTATGTTACTTCAAGCCCTTCCCACACCAACAAGTCAACAGGCCATATATTATCAGGCTAATTACAGCTGAAGAATAGATGGCTCCCCATTAACGTCTTGGGTACACTAAACAATCACTGCTGTGTGCTCCTTCTTCTGCAAGCAATACCTCACAGATCATGGCCAGAAATCCAATAAACATGCACACAATAGCACATTTTCCAGTGAGCAATAGATATAGGGACAGAAGTGGAAGGACATGAGGAAGGACCAGCATGTCAGTTGCTGGCCATCTGCATAAAGCTAAAAGGGAGGAGAAAATAGGTTTATCTAAATAGGTGTTTCCTATGTACTTTAGTCGTATGAAATCTATCCTCTAATTAGACATCAGCTAAAATGAAAGGATGTCAGTCCCCTTTTTCGGTAAACAGAGGAGTCAACACAAAGCCAGATGTTCAACAGCTGTGTCCCATGCAGGCCATTAAGAACCACCTGGTTTGTTTAGGTGTGTTGCTATTTCTTAAGGGAGTAATTCTGAGAAATCCACTTGATCGTTTTCTTACTAAGTTTAAGATGAGATAACTGATGTGAATATGAAGCTTTAATGATCAGCTGGTTAGCTTTAGACTGAAAACAGACGAAACAATAAGTGAAGAGCTAATGTTATGTGGGGGGGTCAGTTGCCAGGCAACAGCAGAATACTCCAGGAGGATGTTACTGGTCAATTTGAACATGTCCCCTAACTAGATTGCACTTTAAAATTACAGTTGGGTTTTAAATTAAACAAACAATCTTCATGCTAAGCTAAGCTAACAGGCTGCTGCCTGTAGCTTTATATGTAACATGCAGTGAGTTTGAGTTGCAGTGGAGTGAGAGTTTTCTCAACCTTCTCTTGGTAACAAAGTGAAAAATCTAATTTCACAAAATGTCAAGCTATTCCTCTGGGGCCATAGGCACATACAGTGATACCTGTTTGTACAAGTGATGAGACTTTATTCGTCTTGTTGGAGTTGGACAGCCCCTGTGTGCCCAGACCAGCTTCTCTAACAGCACATTTATTTACTCAGGGGCTGGACAACTTAGCAGTGGAGTGTGATACCCATAAGGTGAGTATTGTCACAACCTTGAGAACATTCACTGCTCCTGAGTACACAGACAAACACACATGCTCCGTGAGTGACCACCCAAACATTGTGTTTATGTGCCATGGAGGCAGCTGCTGGTTGGTGGAGCGTTTTGCAGAGCGTGGAGCATCCTAAAAAATTGATGCTGAGTGCCATCACACCACAAGGCCACAGGGTGTGTATGATGAACACAAACAGAAGCCCTCCCTCTGTCCTTTTCACAGCTGTCTTTGTTGTCACCTTTGCCCTACAGCCGCTTTTGCCGTGCTGTTAACATAACAACTCACAAAAAACAGAGAAACAAGTGTGTGTGTGGTGCAACAGCATAAGGTTTTGTTTCAGTTAACAAACCACAAAACATGCACATGCCTATCTGGTGCCTCATGTGCGCAATGATGATTATAAAGAATAAGAATGACCGTGCTGCTGAAAGAAACTCTTCCACTGGCAATTTAGCTCATAGCCACGAGTCTGATTGTCCCCATAATGAAGCCCATAATTGCGCAGAGTGCCAACAATACCTAATTGGCTGTTCAGACTCTGAAAACCCAGCTGTAAACGGCCCAATCTACCACAGCACCGCGATGTCTCAGATAGTGGACTGACTGCGATCTTTACCAGATGGGCTCTCAAACAAAAAGCATTGTTTGTTAATGTTACTCCAGACACTTTCGATTGGGAATCGTTTAGTATAAATGCGAAGCAACATTTCGGACTAAATTCAAAACCTACTGGTTTCCTAATGTTAATATTTTAATATGATAGTAAGAATAAAGGGAGATTTACCTGAGCGTTACATAGCGCCACGGCCAGCAGCAGGAGCACAGCGACACTTCGCAACATCTGGACGTGAAACAGAGAAAGTGGAGAAACAAAGAGCACATGAGTTTAACATCTCCATCCGTTTCCACGCCAGTTCCCGGAGAAGACTGAGTAAACTTGAACTTTTAAAGTGCTACGTTACCATTTCCTAAAAGCTTGGAAATTAGCTCGAAGAAGGGGAGCGGGTCTTGAGGTTCGTCGGGACGGAGTCGAGCAGTAGGTTCCGCGATTTCAAGAAATTTGAGGAGCAGTGAGGAATTCGTGCCAGTCCGTCAGTCTCTCCTCCTCCTCTCTCTCCGCAGCGGCCAATGAAAATGTCTGGAGTCGTCGGCGAACGTTTACAGAGGGGGAGGAAACTGGGAAAGTGTGTGTGCAACCCAGTCTCCGTAAATGATGTGTTTGTCTAAATGTGTTTGTTTTTTACAAATGCATTTTGCAAGACACGTAATTGTTGCCATGCCTTGCTTCAATATCTGAGCTTGTATGTGTGTGTGTGTGTGTGTGTGTGTAGATCAAAATGTGATGTTGATCTTATCGTCTGTCTTCAATAGTGCACTATTTTCTACTGGCATGATCCACATTATTGTAACGACTAAACCTCAGCAGTTTGTTAAGTTTGTTTATAATGAAAGCGCCCAGTGGTCGAGTTAGTTTCACCGCAGAGCCACAGGGGGCCGAAAAAACTACAAGCATGACGAAAGTCCAAATATTCCTACTTACACTGCCAGCAGATATCTGACCGAGTCGCCTCATTCTTCTTTGTAGTGTACAGACTTTCTACTTTCTCCAATATTTAGCCACTGACAGTGGGTTAACTGGAATTTTTGCACGAACGGTTGTTGTTAATGAGAGTTTGATTGAATCCCCATTAAGAGTGTAAATATGTTCTTACCTTATAGTGAATGTTTGATCAATAACATGAACAAAGATTTTTTTCATCCAAGTTCAGTCTAGCAATGAAATAAATATTTTATTTGTAAATATTTTATTCAACAAATGAGGGATACACTGGATTTTGTTATAATAAAGTTATAATAAAGTGGTTAAAATAGAGATTATCAATTGAGTTAATGTGCCCATTTATGATGCAACTTGAATGAATATTTTTTGGTTGTGTAGCCTTTGTTTTTCGTATTCAAATAATTTCCGTGTTACATCCTATTTCAGCTATAGTTAGACTGCCACTCCCCTCATTTACCAGGCAACTGATACCAACTTCTTTATAGCCATGTCCTTCAATCAGACCTGCCTTCACAGAAGCCTTGTATAGAAAGATCTTTTTCCCCACATACTGAAAGATTCATGTTTAAATGTTCTTATGATTTCAGTATTTCAAGATTACACAGCACTGGTGTTCATGCTCCAGTGAGGAGTAATTAAAGAGTGATTAAGAAGGACAGTCTGTGATACTGAGCACCACAGCTCAGTGAATTTTGAAGAGGAAGAATTAATTTTTCCTACTGCAAGCCATCATCTGAGAAAATGTACCTGTTCAAAAGATGCTGTGATTATTTGATGCCCCAGGAGTTTTTGTAGGAGTGTGTGTGTGTGTGTGTGTGTGTGTGTGTTTTGGTGTTTTTCATTTTTAATGCATTTATGCCAAATAAGAAAAAGTAAAAAACATGAACTTTTTCATTTACAAAACTTAGTTTTATGCACTTAGATGGCCTCATGCATAATATTGTTTATGGATATTCTGTGTATATTGTCTAACTTAATCAATGACCTTTGTTTCCTTTACCGTTTTGCTGGAATACAGGAAGCTGTGTGAAAAGAGAAGGAAAAAAAGATTCTGTGCTTCCCACTATGAGTTACAAAACAAAACTGTAACTGAGAAACAAGAAACATTGCAGCAGAGACATGAACTTTATTTAGCAAGTTGGTGAAATGACTGAACCCTGAACACTTCTCTAGCCACAATAAATGTTATAACGTGTCAGAACCTGAGCCAGTTTCCTAAAAAATATATATTTTTAAAGAAGGCATTTGTCAAACCACAAAACCTCAATATTTAAAGGGGATTTTACATATCAAAATCTGTTTACAGTATTAATGCATATATACAAATTTTATGTTTCAGGGATGTTATATGAGCCAGTGTTAGCTGAAGGTAAGGACTCTGATCTGACTTACACTGTAAATTTTAATTAGTAACCTTACGTAAAAAAAAATAAGAAATTGAAAAAAGAAGTAAAGTGGAACACAAATTGTACTTATTGAGTGTAGTACAGTTACGGTTTAGTTTACACAAGTAAAATCAATACTGCATAGTACTTGAGATTTTAGTTTAAGTGTACTTATAGCATAGTATGGATTACTCTGAATTACTATTTTCAATAGCGAAATCACTTCAAGTTAAATGATTGTGTGTTATACATATAACATATAACATATTTGTTCAAGTTAAACAATGTTATGTCACAATTTCCTAAAACGTATCCAATCTGGTTTAATTGTTAAAACCATGCAAACCAAATGTCTCAAAATGACCAAACAGTACTTCTTTTATAAACCTCTGTTTCAAATTTTCTTCAAGTCATGATTTGTTAACAACCCACACCAAAATGTTTGAACATCCACTACTATGGAGAAATTATTACCGCAATGCTACATTGTTATATCATAATAAGCTAAGCTTTTGAAACCCTCCAATCCTCCCATCTCCCTCTCTGTTTGTCTTACTGTAAAAGCAGTCCTTGTTATAAAGATCTGGTGATCAGAACACTCCCCCCACACTGTAAGATGTACTTCACATTGTACTGCATTAATGTGATATATGTTTTCACTTCCAGTAGTGCACTCCCTCTGTCCTCAGCAAATACCAGCAAATGATGCTCCAAGTGCAGAAAAAAGGTCAATAGTCTTCTTAGCATTTCAACTGCACTGGGTCGATGAATTGGACCAGGGCACTTTGACCCTGTTAATACTTGTTACACAATTTTTTAGGCTCCTTTTTGTAAATTGCTGACTCCCACCGGTGTAGGAGTGTCATTGCCTCATTTGTTGCTACTGTATTTGATTGTTTTAAGTAAGCTTCACTTAAAAACAATCGGCAAATGAATTTGTTTGCCCTGAAATTACCTCCTAATTGTTGATAGCTGTTGTTAACTAATTTATGTTAATTAGAACAGTTATTAGATATAATTTATTAATTCACTTCCTTTTTGATGTTCAATCTCAAAATGTGTGAGGCTTTTGGAAAATGCTGTTCATTAACATTTTTAACAAACATTGACATTAGACACTTTAAAAAGTACCAACTTGCTCTAAATATTGAGCAAGTCACATGACCCACTCTTGAGAAAGACTCAGTTTTCGGGCTGCTGGTTGGAATAAGATTTCATTTATTCCTCCAAAACTTCCCTGAACAATGGCTCTGGATAAAATAAAAGGTAATAAAAAAAGAAGAGAAATGTTGTGCTTTTGCTGCCTCAGTTTGATCCCTTTAACAAGCTGCTCATCCCAAGTCTGACCATGGTACTGGAGTGCAGTGATAAATAGGTTGTCTTTGAATGCTCACTGAAAGTGTTTTTTGTTGTTTTTTTCCTACAACCTTTTTAATTAAGCATGTGGTAAGTAAAGGGACTTAAAACATTTTAGACTTTAGTTTTGTTTATATGTAACTAAGACTACAGTCTTGCTTACACTTTACCACACATGTGAAACAAACTGTATAACAGTATCACAAGCACTTTTCCATGCTGAGATAAATTATACAGTTAACACCCCTGTTCCTTAACCCAGTATAAATGCTACATGTGTTTATTACATGTAGCATTTGATCGATGTGGATTTCTGTCTTCTGCTTCCTGTGTGATGTGAGATCTTTTTTCTAGCACCCATTTGATTTACATTTTATGCAAAAAGACAGCTCATCCTGTTTTCTTTCTCAGCTTTTGCTGCTTGTTAAGCTTCTTTGTTTTCATGTATTGTACTATATATGCACACACACACACACACACACAAACACGTACCATTATGTGTGAAATAGTAAACACACACTAAAAGAACACACATCTACAGCAGATTTGCTTTCACCATGTTCTGCAGGCAGCTGGGAGAGGGTGAATACCTAATCAAAGTGTTTGTCTGTTCTTGCTACAACACCCAGCAAACAATACGCCCTTCCTTTCCAAGCCACCAGTGTGAAAGTCATGTTCTGCTACCAGTGATTTTAATTTAGGCACTGTACATGTGCACGTGGGCAAACCATGCAGTATTCAGCACAGAGAACAGAGGTATTACCACTCTGATGTCTCGCTGTGTCTTCCAGGGGCTTTCTGAGAGGCATCTCAAACATTCACAAACATCCATCAATGCCTTAAAGGGTCAGAGACTGGCCACAGTCATGAAGAATCACTCTCTCTCTGCCTCACACACACACAGACAGAGAGAGAGAGAGAGAGAGAGAGCATAAAAACACATAGAGTAATTGCTCATTTGGTTCCTTTTTTTAATTCTGATTTTTCTTTCATCTCATCTCATTCTTGTGATTAAAAGGCAACCTCTGTATGTGTGCACATGCATAAATGTGTGTGTCTGTGTGTGTACACCTCAAGGTCTGTTAGTGTCCTGATAAGAAATATATTCTTCATTCTGTAAAATGGCGTAAATAGAATATATTATATGTGTAAAGGTGTTGTTAAGGGTTGAGGCTTCCTGTAGTAGATGTAATTGGCATTTGTGAGGGGGAGGACCCTGAAGAATCAGATAATTCGATCATGCTTAAGGGCTCGTGTTTTACAGTTGTGCACAATATTGCTTTTTGATCATAATTTAACAGTTGTACATGCTGAAAAGATAGAAGGAGAGGTAATTATCATAATCAAAAACAGAGACAGGATGTGGAAAGATTTTTGTTGTTTCCTTAATGTAAACAAATGATGCTGCTAATGACTCACACGATGTTGATGGAAAGCAATGTCTTCCTTGCTTCCTTGTAAGATCAATCTCCCTTCACTTAGTCTCTAGTGCATATGGCCAGAGGCATGTTCTGACTGCCATCACCTTTAGCCACATACACGCATGTGTAAAAGGTTGGTTTAGAGGCTGGACCCAATAGCTGCTAAACACAGCAACTCAGTTTAAGACGTTTTATAAAACCCAAAAGGATAGTTGGCAGAAAGGATGGAGAGTAGTAAGCACTGCAACTGGCTAGGTAGAGTTGTACTCCAGTTAGTATGAGTGGGGAGACAAGCAGTGTCTGGAGAAGAGGCGGGGGCCTTATGCGGAAGAGTGGAGTGTTGTCCAGGCAGTGGTGGTAGATCCTTAGATGCAGCAAGGATGAGTGATTTGAAGAGCGGGTAGGAAACAGTGGAAGGGGGGTCTGCTGGGGAAGATGCTGATGATACTCACAGTATCTCACAGTAGGAACCTCTGAGTGATGTTTGACCAGGATTTATCCTTTACATCACATATAATAAATCTCTAGAACAGCCTTCTTCCACCTACAGAACATTGCCAAAATTAGAAGGATCCTGTCTCAAAGTGATGCTAAAAAACTAGTCTATGCATTTGTTACTTCTAGGATGGACTACTGTAATTCCCTACTTTCAGGATGCCCCAGTAACTTCCTAAAGAGCCTGCAATTAATCCAAAATGCTACAACAAGAGTGCTGACTGGATCTAGCAAGAGAGTTCATATTTCATCTTAACTAGCTTCTCTCTATTGGCTTCCCATAAAATCTAGAATAGAATTTAAAACCCTGCTTCCTTACATATAAAGCTCTAAACGGTCAAGCTCCACCATATATTAAGTAAGGGACAGGCAGGAGAGCGTCGCTAATTAGCCCACATCTTGTAGCTTGACACTGATCTCAGGAGGGATTGGAATGTTCTACGCTAAGCAAGGTGACAGCAACGTAGCAGCCGACGAACCATGGCATCAGTATCCTGGTTGGAGAACAATGGAGGTTGATAACCATAGGCGACTTGGAAAGTAATGAGATCAGTGGCTGCAGATGGAAGGGAGTTGTGTGCATATTCCACCCAGACCACACTTCTTGACCACGTGATGGGGTCTCAGGCACACGGTAGATGCAGACTTGTCTCTACTTCAGTCTCTCAGATTGGCCATTCAATTGTGGATGAAAATCGGAGGATAAGCTGACTAATATCCCTAACAAATGAGAGAACTCCACCCAGAACTTGGCTGTGAATTGGAATCCTCAGTCTGGGACAATGTGAGGAGAATGTCAGCAGTTTCCTTGTAGGGGGGAAACTTGGGAAGGGGTTTAAAATGAGCCATTTTGGAATAGCGGTCAACTATTGTCAGGATTGTGGTCATGCCATTTGAAGGGGAAAGTCCAGTCACAAAGTTCATCGTGAAGTGGTACCAGGGTCTCCTAGGGATAAGTAAGGGGTGGAGTCGGCCTCTGGGGGAATGTCTGGGGGTTTGGCCTGTTTTTGCTTCGGACATGGATGACCACCAAAAGCGTTGCTGAATGCCAAAAAGTGTATGGGAACCACCAGGATGACAAGCACCAGGTTAACTTTGAGGCATGGCACCACTGGATAATTCTAGAATGTAGATTTTCAGGAACATAAAAGAGGCACATGCAGAGGGTGTGCATGCAGAGGGTGTTGGTGCATGGGCAAGGGCATGAATGATATATTCCTTGAGGTCAACTTTTGATGCAGCAAGATGAACCGAGGAAGGTAGGATATAGTCTGGATCCTGAGGTTGATCATCCGGGTCATGCATGTGGGATAGGGCATCGGCCTGACAATTTTTGGAGCCAGGGTGGTATGATAGGGAGAATTTAAAACGACCAAAAAAAAGAGAGACCACTGGGCCTGACAAAGGTTTGAGGGAATGGAGATACTCCAGCCTCTTGTAATTCGAAAGGTCCGAGAAAGGTTGTTTGACTCCCTCCAACGAGTGGCGCCACTTCTCCAAGGCTAGCTTGATTGTCAAGGGCTTTCTGTCACCAGCATTGTAATTCCTCTCTTTTGTTGAGAGACAGTGGGGGAAATAAAACACATGGGTGAACATTATTTTCTTCTTTGGAACACTGCAAAAGAACAGCTCCGACCCATGTTGGAGGCATCAATGAATGGGAGGTAGGGGTTGGGCAAGGTGAGTATGGGGGCTGTGGTGAAACGTGACTAGAATTTTTCAATGGCTGTAGATGCTTCAGTGGACCATGTGAACCTTGAAGGAGGTAAATTGATGGAGAGGTAGTGCTATGGAGCTATATCCCTTGATGAAGTGGCGATAAAAGCTTGAACCTTTGGAGTTGTCGTCCGGAGTTGACCATTCTTTTACTGCCTGCTCCTGTACTGGATCCATTGTGATTTTGCCCGGTGAGACAATGTACCAGATACTCACATTTCTCTGCCTTGACAAATAGCTGATTCTGGAAGAGAAGTTGGAGGACTGCTCTGACATGGTGGACATGATCAGTCTCAGATCAGGAAAAAATTAGTATACTGTATCATCAAGATATACAAACATATATGTTCAGCATATCTCCCAACACTTCATTGACTAGATTCTAGAAGACTGCCAGGGCGTTGGTCAGGCCAAAGGGCATTACCAGGTATTCGTATTGGCCAGCGTATTGAAAGCAGTCTTCCATTGGTTACCCTCCCTTATTCTCACCAGGTGATAACCATTGCGTAAGTCAAGCTTGGTGTAGATGACGAAGCCCTGGGGGAGTTTGAAAGCTGAAGAGATAAGTGGGGGTGGATATCTGTTCTTGAGTGTGATCTGATTGAGACCTCAATAATCGATGCAAATAGGTTCAACAATGCGAATAGGCGGCCTCTAGGAGGCATCTCCTCTTTACAATAACATGGTTACAAGTATCGGTGATAATCTTAACTCTTCATGGACAGATAACATTACTCATAATAATTAGCAACATTCGTATACTCTGCAACAGAGAGAGGTGCTGGTCGTGGCATGACTATAGTGCAGTGAGACATGTCCAGGACAACAATAGACATGGTAGGAGCAGATGTAGCATTGTCAACCCACTTGAGGCAGGAGCATACATGCAAGGGGTACTAAATATAGCATTGTTGACGAAGTGACGGGGCAGGCACTAAATTGGCAGCATTGTTGTCACCCCACCATGGACCAGAAATCGAGGGCATGTGATACAGCTGAAGAGCAGGTACTAGAATCATGGAACATGAACTGAGGCAGCGTTACACCAGAATCTGGAGACAGAAGCTACTGAGGCTGTGTCATCAAACTAAGCAGGACCTATGGGGCTGCAGGCTGTGCCAACCTGAACCCTACTTTCTGGACCAGAGGCATCTTCAACCTGCTGATCAGACACTTGGGCTGGGACAGAGTTAAATTAGGGTAATATAAAAAAAAAAAACTGTAAACAAAATTTCAGTTTTTTCTTTGTTTAACTGCTTGGTCCCTTTAAAACATGCACTCTATCACTTGGTCCCTTGAAGACCTAAATGTATTCATACAAAATGACTATAAAAACATCCGATAAAGTTTGGCCTCTATAAAGTGATTATTTTGTGTCTCTTCTTTTGACAGATGTTCTTTTATCCTGTCGCCAGCAAACTTTGTTACAAAGGCATTTAATAATGTACTTTGCATTCTTTCTTTATAATTAGATTTTTTTCAGCTTATCCTGTGAGTTCAGGGTCACCATAGCAGATACTTTTGTCTGCATGTTGATTCGGCAGAGTTTTTTTACACCGGATGCCCTTCCTGATGCCACCCTTCCCAGCTTCTGCTGGGCTTGGGACCGGCACTGCATGCATGGGGATGGGCATGGGCTGTTTGGGGTTCAGTGTCTTGCCCAGAGACAATTCAGATTATAATTTTATTGCTAGATTTGCAGTTGAAGCATTTTCTATATTTGAAAATTCAAACTGGACAGTCATCCATGATAACATATTTGTACTTTGTTTGTATAACAGCCTCGAAAACCTAGCTCTAGGTATATTCCTTTCTCTTTGGAAAGTTGTTGACTTATTCCAGTAGTGGCTCACATTGTTGCAATTGTTTGTGGACAGTTCAGTCTACAGGTTCCTTTGTGTCTGAGACAAGGTCAGACATAAGGGAAATGAGAGTCATCATAGAATGTAATTGTGTATGTATGTCGGGGTGTGCATGGATGTAAGCGTATGTTTGTCTGAGAAGAATTAGCTCTGCAGTTACTAACAGAAGTGATGTTGCAGACCAAAATAACCACGGAATTAGCCACTGCTGCACATCTCTTCTAACTCGTCTGACCAAAGTAACACCTGGAAATCTGCATGTTTCCACAGCCTACACAACAACATACAAAGAGACAAAGAGTGTCTCGTGTTTACATGTCATTGGCATTGAAAACAGTTTACATTAGAACTGTGGACTAGTGATCACTGTGATTCACTTAACGACTAAAGAAGATTAAAAGATTGTATGCGTTTCCCATTCAGCTCAACTCAGGACCACTTTCTGCATGTGTAACAAATAAGCACTTTGAAGTGATGATTGTAATGGCTAGTTATATCTTAAAATAAATATCTTTTATTTAATGTGTGCATTAAGCAACATGAGAGAATAATTGTCAAATGGTCAATGTGTCCACATCAAAACGATAATGTTGATAATGTTGAGCAAATGTGACGTATAACTCAGTTATTGTCACAGTCCCGGTTATTGCACTTCAGTTTTCTTTAGTTTTACTTCCTGCTCCTGGCTTTTATTTTGTAATCCCTCAGCACCACTTCCTAGTTAGTTTCTTTAGCTTCTTGTTTCTCGTTAACCGTGATTGTTTTCACCTGTGCCCCCGTGTATATATACCCAGCTCTCCCAACTGTTTCCTGCCTGATTATGTTTCCTTTTCTTGTCCCTAAACCATTAACGTGTCTATACACAGTCAATACGTTGAACATCGCTCTCTCTGTTGTGTGTTCCCTCAGTACTCAGTTTGGACTCTCGCCCCTAACGTTTTGGTCTGAGGTTTGCTTTTCTATTTGTTTAATTCAGTTTCAGTATTAAGGGTTTTGTTTTGTCCACTTGTTGGGTCCAAGTTTTGTGTTTGTCTGTTTTTTCCCTGTTTTCTTCACCCTAGTTTCCTAGTTAGTTTCCTTGCTTTCCTGGTATGGCTATAATTTCGTTTATCTCCCCTCTCCAGCATGTTTAAGTTCTCTGTCTGTTTAACCTTGTTAACTTTGTCAGTGCTATGTGTGTTTTCCTGCCCTCCTCATGGAATGATTATCTGTTGTTTGCCCTTTTGTTAATAAACCCTCATTTACCATAAAACCTCCCCTCACCGTCTCCTCTTTTGGGTCTTACTAAAATGAAGTATATACAGAATTGTGACAGAACAATCTGGCCAGAAGTAGGACCCGGGGACGTGTGAAAAATTGACCGTCATGGACGCCACTGAAGCGTTCAAATACTTCCTAGGTTACAGACCTGTTGACCAGTCCCATTTCTCAAATGGTTTTGAGGGTTCTCGTTTAGCAATCACTCCTCTGGGAGTGGGACCACAGGGAAACAGAAAACCCAAGCCTAAGACCAAACCTCAGCCCCTGTCTACAACTCAGCCACCACCGTAATGTAAATCCTCAGTTCATTGTCATCCACAAGCCCACGTCCCCCCACCAGTCCATCCTGTTCCTGCCCCAGGCTTAGCTTCTCGCGTCACTGATGCAGCACCAACTGCTTTCCCCACCCTCGCTCTCCACCGTGGAACTGCGGCCCCTGGAGGGCTCAGGGCTCTCGCCTCTGACGCCAGCCCCCAGGGGCCTCAGGGCTCTCGCCTCAGACGCCACTGTTAATAAACCTTCATTAACCATAACACCTCCCCTTGCGGTCTCCTCTTTTGGCTTCAACTAAAATAAAATGTACACGAGCATGACTGGTATGAGTCTTACTTCTTACTCAGTGGGTAACACGTGCACTATAAGCAGAGGTGGTTTTCCTTAGTTAAATCCAGCATGGCTTATACACGTATATTATAATTACACTTTAACTTTATTAGATCAATGATTAAAATGTATTAGAAAGATAGTTTGAAATACAACCTATAGTATTCACAGTAAGAAAGGCATGTAACAAGGTGTGTATGATTCTCACACGACCTAACTTTATTTTTAATAATTATACATTTAGACATTTGTGTTATTACATAAAGATTAGGCTGGCAAAAAAAAATGTTATGCCAACATTTTCCATTAAACCGGTGTAAATATTCTAATCAAAATTTAAAATAAAAACCAAACTCGATTTATTTATTCTCCATTTTTTGTACATATGGCAGTAAGGTGGTATTTGAGTGCAGGTGGTTATAACTCATCTTTAGTATAGTGAAGTCAGCACAAACGAGACATTATTTGCTCCTGTTGAAACACTGCGCATCTTAGATTAGAAAAACTTTCCATACAGAGACACGTGTTACTTAGTGTGGTTGGCCATACAGTCTTTCCTGTTAAGTAGTTTGAAGACCCCATTTATTATGGAAACTTCCTGTGTGTCTCTAATATACACACTAAATTCAGTTGTTTCTTTTCATAAGTGAAAGACATAATGAAATTGAGTAAATAGTGAATTTGGTAAGTATAACATGACAGTTTGAGACATTGCTAATAATTGACACTGTTACAAATGATCATCATCAGGAAAGTTGAGTAATGTAAAAGGAAAACAATTATTTTGTTCATTTCAGTTCTTTTCACTTAACAGTTAAGAAACGTTAAATAATTTTGAACTATGCATTTGCTCTTCATTTAAAATTTCAAAATCTGTTCAGTTTTGCCACATTTTCAAGGCACCAAGAGAACCTAACAAACATAAAGTTATTTGCAATGTAGAACTTTAACTTCAAAGTTTGTTACATAGTGTCATTATGAGCTTTAGAAAAGATGAATTAGATCAAATAGATTGAGATAATGCTGGTAAAATAGCCAAGATTTCAGAAACTTTGTCATTAAAATCTGCATTTAAAGACATAAGAAATATATGTCAAAACCTGGTCAATATGATTATTTTGAAGATCTGAAAACAAATCATTGTGTAACACAGAAGAAGTTTTACTCTACGTCTTAGTTAAGTGTTAAAAGTTGCACAAAAAAAGTGTGAAAAGATACACAAAGGTGCTAAACGTTCCATGTCATTAATGCATTTTGGATTTCAGTTTATTATATGATTTTTTCAAAATTTCTATTTTATATAATGATTTAAACATAATTATTTCGACTTTATATTTAAGAAAGCATGCATTCCTACATGGCCTAACATTGTTCCACAAATATTGAAACCTATATCTTACTTAAGAGCTTTGCTAAAGACTAACTAACCACTTCCTTTTCTGTGCACCTCCTTCATAAATAGACTTAAAAGCTGATGTAGAACTGACACTCTGCCTCGCTGTTTGATGGGCAACATGTTTGGGCAAGAGCAAGCAGCTCTGCTTTCCATTCAGCTGTTAGTGATGTGCCACGTCCATGCAGGTACAGGAAGATATGGTTATTTTCTGATACATGATTTCCCAACATTTATTTGCAGAATTTTATAATCACTGTTTTCTTTAGACAACGCTGTAGAGGACCACAAGAATACACTGGTGTCCCGCGGAGACTCTGCCACACTCACATGCAACATATCAGTGAAAAATGTAACGCAAATTCGCTGGAGAAAAGGAAGCTCTGTTTATGTTCATTCAGCCTCAGAAAATCGGACATCAGACAATTTCACTTCTCACAGAATCAGAATAAGTGTTGACTTACCTATAACACTGAATATTTCTAATGCTCAGCATGAGGACGCAGGACTTTATCAATGTCATATCACTGATATATCTGGCCCAAACACTATAAGTTGGAATCTAACTGTTTCTGAGAAACCCAAAGGTAAGTCAGCTAATCATTTCTACAACAAGCACAGAACATTTCAGAGCTGAAGCCTCTGCTACTTACAGTAAATCACATCTGATTTCATACAGGAATCGATCCATCCTGGTATTTTCTCTACATGCTCACACCTGTGGTTGGATTTCTTCTGTGTGTCTTCATCTCATCTGTCTGCATCTGCAGGTGAGTCCTGTCGTTTGACTTTCAGATCTAAATACAGAGAGTAAGAGACTCACACATAGAGTATATCAGTTAACTGACATCATATAATCAGGTCAACAGCGTCAAACTTTATATAAATATTAGCATTTGCCACCACAAGCTGCTCTTTGTGGGTTTGACTTTTCAGTTCTAAGTAGATAATAGATAGATGTGTTATTTTGTTGACCAAACCTTCTCTTTTCTTGCTGTAACCATTAAACAGAAAGTTTAAAAAAGCATCAGAATGCTTGTATGGACTTGTCTTCAACAATGTTTTGCCATCTTAAACTGGTTTCATTGTGAGAACTAAAAATTAAGTTTCATGTGCATTGTGCTGGGGTGGATGCTTAAATCTGAAAATGTGCAAAGTATGTGAATCCATTCTTTTACATTTTAGCAGCAGAAACTATTGTATAAACAAAAATTTCTGGTATTGTTTGCAATCATTAGATTTCTTGTTTAATCAGTAAACTCTCAGAAAGTCTTTTCATCAGAGTCACCCAGAGTCCACGTTGATGTTTTTAAACAACTTTCTCTTTTCTGACCACAAGCCAGAAATGTAATTTACAACTAAGCACAGAAACAAGAGACATTTTTTACTTAAACTGTTCTAATTGCATCATTGAGGAATTTAAGTCTCCACGTGAGTTTGTTTTGCACTGTGTTGTATCACTTTCATACAGTAAGACATCAGAAACAGCTGGACAGTGCTGTGAAGGTGTTGTTACCTACCGGTCATGATTTTATCTCTGCAGAAAACTTAGCACCAGGACCCCAAACCAGGATTCCGTCCAGACGCACTTTCACACTGAGCCAGTGGGAGAGGTCAGATGAACTTGGTCATCTTAGACACTATCATGTTCTTTGCTTGATTTCCTTTACACTTTTATTCCTACTTTCTATCTGTACAGGTGGTCCTCTCTCAACCAATAGGGGTCATGGATCATGGGACAAACCACAACCACAGAAGGCAGTACATGGAGAGACTTAATTCAATATATGGTCTCAGCTGAGCTGAGAGACCAAGACAAAGTTATTCAAACCATATGGTCAGTCTGTATGAGGAAGATCCAATGTGATGGACATTAATTAAAATCCTTAAACCAGGGGCTTAAAATGAAGGATCACAACTGGACTGCGTATATCTTTGGCCGCAACCATTAATACAGCATTCATGCAGTGAGCATTTTATGTTCACACAAATCTGATGAAATGATGTTGTGTTGAAAGTTGTCCTGTCTGTAATGCACTGAGCTTACAGAGAATGTTTCTGTGAATCAATAAAATTAACTTCACAAAATAAGAGTTTTTGGCCCCCTGTGGTTCTATAGAGGGAATTACATGTAGTCTTTACAATATTATTAATGTTTTAATGAATAATTCAAAAATTTTATTCAAGTTTTATTTTCAGTTTTACAGTTTTATGTTATTATGAGTTTGGCTGTCACATGTCACACACAACAGTAGTCACTACAGTATTTGCCAGCAGGGGATTTGTGTTAGTCTCTGATGCACAGAGAGAGGCCATTTTGCAAATGTAAGGTACCTGATTACTTGGTTTTGTTAGCTGTGTCAACATGATCAAAAAAGAGCAATATTCCGAAATAAAACGTGATGTCCTCACTGGAGAAATGTGTATGTACTGTAATTTCACCGAGAACAACAAGAGAATCCCTGGCTGTTGTTATTGAACTATAAATGTCAAAAAGTATTGGCCTGTCAAATGTGTGAAAACTTGCTCAGCAGTAGGATCAGAGTATGTTCAGTATAATGACAATATGGATTTCCTACAAGTAAACATGTGCATTATAAGGATTTTGTACTTCGATTATTTAATGATTTAATGGCATATTTCTCAGGTATTTACTTTTATAATTTTAAATCAGTGACTGTATATTGGATTCTTTAGTGACTTGACTTTATGCTTCATGAGGTTTCTTATGTTCTGAGCAGCAACTAACCACTTCCTTTTCTCTGTGATGAGAAATCATGAGTGATGAGCCACATCCATGCAGGTACAGGATCATGTGTTTATCTGATCCATGATTTTCCAACATATTTGTGCAATTTTATAATCACTGTTTTTTTCAGAGGACGATCTAGATGACCACAGAAATACACTGGTGTCCCGTGGAGACTCTGCCACGGTCACATGCAACATATCAATGGCGCAAAAGAAGGTCTCTTTTTATTTATTCACCCTCAGGAAATCAGACATTTTCAAATTTCACTTCTCACAGACTCAACATAAGTGTTGACTTACCTACAACACTGAATATTTCTAATGCTCAGCATGAAGACGCAGGGATTTATCAATGTAATGTCATTGATATAGTTGGTCCATGGACTATAAGTTGGAATCTAACCGTTTCTGAGAAACCCAAAGGTAAGTCAGCTAATCATTTCTACAACAAGCACAGAACATTTCAGAGCTGAAGCCTCTGCTACTTACAGTAAATCACATCTGATTTCATACAGGAATCGATCCATCCTGGTATTTTCTCTACATACTCACATATGTGGTTGGATTTCTTCTGTGTCTTCATTTCATCTGTCTGCATCTGCAGGTGAGTCCTGTCGTTTGACTTTCAGATCTAAATACAGAGAGTAAGAGACTCACACATAGAGTATATCAGTTAACTGACATCATATAATCAGGTCAACAGCGTTAAACTTTACATAAATATTAGCATTTGCCATATTACCTTTAATATTTACATTTTTAGCTGAATTCTGTAGTTTAACTGAAATCAGATGCAGGATTAACATGTACTAAGATTTTAAAAAGTCATGTGAATTTAGTCATTTTTGTTGAATAAATAACTTGAATACTTTCACTTCTCTTCTACTCTATGTGTTTGTGTTTAATTTAATTTCTGAAATAGTTTTGCATTATCGATCATAATTTTATTTCTGCAGAAAACACTGGACGAGGAGCCATTAAACCAGTACAATAGCAGCACCCAGAGTAATGTGCAGTTTAATGTACAATTGGAAGGAGAGGTCAGAAAACTTTGTCATCACTAAGAGCATCATGTTCCCATGTCCCACAAAGCTTTTTCAGCAATCTCTGCTGTCTCCTGTCCATCTATTTCTTTTTTCTTTTCATGATTTTCTTGGAGTTATAAATGTATAATTTTATTTGTGCTTTCTGCCTGTTGAGGTGGCTACACCTCAGCCTCACAGTTGTGCAGTGTACAGGATGAATCACAAGCAGACTCAAGCAGTACTTTGAGAGTTTATGGTCTCAGCAAAGATAATAATTACAAAGTTTAGATTTGAGCTGAATGTGAAAGTAAAAGCAATGTATTGTACAGACTTTTATGCATTTTTGACATAAAGGGTAAATAATAAATAAACCAGAAAAACACTGATTTGATTTGTTGCAAACAGAAGCTTGTGACATATACATGTAACACATGCATCTAAAATATATTGGATTGATTGATTTTATCTTTACACACAGTGCAACCTTGCTAATAGTCCAGCAGATGGTGATAAAGACACATTTTATTGATGTTCTTATATTCATTTCCGTTTCTTTTGATAATTGAATTATTGTTATTAATGTTTTTTTTTGACCATGTTTAAATATACTAGACTATCATCTAAGACTACAGTGTTGACCACATATTGTAAGATGTATTGTTAGAGCTCTACATTTAATTTCTGTATGTAATATCTGAATATACAGTGGAGTCACAATGTTTGGTTATGCTATCAAGCCGGTCATTGCTGTACAATTCCACAAAGATACAAGGATCCCACTTTCACAAATAGTTTCCATCTGTTCTCTTAATCCATTGTCCAAAGTTCCATAAGGGGTCAGGTTTGATGAAAAGTAAGACTTTTCAAAAACCTTGTATAAATACCTGGTCCAATGTGTAGTGTACAGGATGAATCACAATCAGAATCATTCAGTACTTTCAGTTCAGTTTAGAACCTCAACTAATCTGACAATAATGTTCTATCTATGCACCGATGCATTTATCTATCTCTCTCTCTGGATTCAACCGGAACCAAAAAAGTCAATACAAGTAAGAAATTGCATTTGGTAAAAATATATATACAGTCATAAACAAAAAACTATTGTAAGGAGCTTGATAGTAAATAATAAAAACATTTTCTTGAGATGAGAAAAAGTAAAGATTAAATTTAAACTGTTCTTTTGTTTAAGTTCTCACCCCTTCATAAACATAAAATACTGTTAGGATGCAGAAATGCAAAGGCTATTGTTCCTGTTCTTTGAGTTTTGTTTTGAAAATGATCTACACATGTAGCAAACCCACATCCTCTAGCTGTGAGGTGGCAACACTAACACCTCCAGAAATGTATTTTACACTCTATGGACTGTGTTTGAATTTCCCATTGTCCATAAACATTTATCCTGTGAGGGTGGGGTATACCCAGAAAAGATCGCCAGTCTATCTCTGGGCCAACAAAGAGAGATACACACAGACACACAATCATTCGCACTCACATTCACACCTACGGGCAATTTAGAGTCATTCATTAACCTAACATCATGTCTTTGCACTGTGGGAGGAAACTGGAGTAACCAGAGGAAACTCACACAAGCACAGGGACAACATGCAAACTCCACATAGAAAGTCACAGCCATAAGGTGAGTTCTACCTGGGGCCCTCCGAGCTGCGACGTAGCCATGTTAACCACTCCACCACAACACTGCAACTTAAAATACCATAATTGTAGATTAGATATTTTAACCAACTGTCATCTAGCTCAGCCAAATCCAAAAATTGGAATATGCAGGTTTCTGTAGTGTACGACATTTTGCTGAATAGGGACCTGGTCTCAAAGTACATTATCAAGTAGCTTCACAAGCTACTTGGATGAGTAGTGAAATATTTTAGCCAACCTGAAGGAAGTCAAGTTGACATGACACAATTTCCTGACTGAACGAGCAGTATGAACAGTCACTCTCACATTTTCAACTTGTACTATCTCCCATTGCTCACTTTTATTGTATATTATTCTGTCTTTGTGTACATTCTTTATATTTGTTGTTTGTCACACCTTTGCATTCTAACTTGATATTCTAGATTATGTGTATGCACCTGACTCCAAGACAAATTCCCAGTACTGTTAAATGTTCTTAACTGTGGCTGGCAATGAATAGTTTTCTGATTCTGAATCTAAGTTTACACAACATTTTCTGAATTAAAATCTCATGTGACAAAGCTAGATATGGACCAGGCCAGTGGGGCCATTGCCCCGGGGCCTTAGACTGCCAGGGGCCTCTGAGAGACCCAGGCCACACACGTTCAAAGGCTCCTGAAATTCTAGGTTTTTATTAAGCTCAGGCATATCCTGTATCAAATCCTTGATCCCGTGTATTGTTATTGCGCTTCTCATAAATGTCAAAAAAGTGTTTGACTCTGCAATATGTGACAATGTGTTTAACAATAGGGTCACACTATGTTGATAGAGTGCAGATGTGGTTTCCTGTTTGTTAATGTGTTCATGATGTGTATTTTATATTTTCAGTTATCACGTGATAATTTCATAATTTTATGGTGTATTTTTTGAAAAGGAATAAGCTTGAACTTTGAATTTTCTAATTTCAAATATATTATTATACATTAGATTCTTATGTGGCTAAACTTTCCACATACTGTAAGAAGTAACCCCTTTAGTTTTGTGCAGCACGACAAACATTAACCACCATCTTTTCTCTACACCTCCTCCACAAATATGTTTTAAAGCAGATGGTAAGTTTGTGCTCTGTCTCTCTGTCTAATGGTCATCATTGCTTTTCTAAGCCAAGCAGCTCTCATCTTTTTTCAACTCATAGTGATGTGCCATGTCCACACAGGTACAGAGGAGATTTGGGCTTGTAATGATGTTAGTCTAGATTTAATTACAAATTTATTCTATTTTCATGTTTTCTCCAATATTGGATGAAGCTCTGTTTGACCACAGAGATACACTGCTGTTCCGCGGAGAATCTGTCAAAGTCACATGTAGTGCATCAATAGAAAACACTTCACAAATCCACTGGACCAAAGGCAGATCTATTGTTGCTTGTGTAGTCTTACACAATTTGACTTTTTCAAATTTCACTTCTCGCAAACTCTAAATAAATGTTGACTTAATTACAACACTGAATATTTTTAATGCTTAGCATGAAGATGCAGGACTCTATAACTGTAATATAATTGATATAGTTTGTCCAAAGACTAGGAGATGGAATTTAAACGTGTCTTAGAACTGTGGTGGATGCTTAAATCTGAAAATGTGCAAAGTATGTGAATCAATTCTTTTAATTTTTAGCAGCAGAAATTATTGTATAAACAAAAATTTCTGGTATTGTTTGCAATCATTAGATTTCTTGTTTAATCAGTAAACTCTCAGAAAGTCTTTTCATCAGAGTCACCCAGAGTCCACGTTGATGTTTTTAAACAACTTTCTCTTTTCTGACCACAAGCCAGAAATGTAATTTACAACTAAGCACAGAAACAAGAGACATTTTTTACTTAAACTGTTCTAAGTGCATCATTGAGGAATTTAAGTCTCCACGTAAGTTTGTCTTGCACTGTGTTATATCACTTTCATACAGTAAGACAGCAGAAACAGCTGGACAGTGCTGTGAAGGTGGTGTTACCTATCGGTCCTGGTTTTATCTCTGCAGAAAACTTAGCACCAGGACCCCAAACCAGGATTCCGTCCAGACGCACTTTCACACTGAGCCAGTGGGAGAGGTCAGAGGAACTTGGTCATATTTGACACTATCATGTTCTTTGCTTGATTTTTCTTTAGACTTTTATTCCTACTTTCTATCTGTACAGGTTGTCCTCTCTCAACCAATGGGGGTCACGGATGATGGGACAAATAACAACCACAGAAGGCAGTACATGGAAAGACTTAATTCAATATATGGTCTCAGCTGAGCTGAGAGACCAAGACAAAGTTATTCAAACCATATGGTCAGTCTGTATGAGGAAGATCAAATGTGATGGACATTAATAAAAATCTTTAAACCAGGGGCTTCAAATGAAAGATGACAACTGGACTGCGTATATCTTTGGCCGCAAACATTGATACGGCATTCATGCAGTGAGCATTTTATGTTCACACAAATCTGATGAAATGATGTTGTGTTGAAAGTTGTCCTGTCTGTAATGCACTGAGCTTACAGAGAAGGTTTCTGTGAATCAATAAAATTAACTTCACAAAATAAGAGTTTTTTGCCCCCTGTGGTTCTATAAAGGAAATTACATTAAGTATTTACAATATTATTAATGTTTTAATGAATAATTCAAAAATCACACGTGTCACACGTAACAGTAGTCACCATAGTATTTGCCAGCAGGGGATTTGTGTTAGTCTCAGATGCACAGAGAGAGGCCATTTTGCAAATGTAAGGTACCTGATTACTTGGTTTTGTTAGCTGTGTCAACATGATCAAAAAAGAGCAATATTCCGAAAATAAAACGTGATGTCCTCACTGGAGAAATGTGTATGTACTGTAATTTCACCGAGAACAACAAGAGAATCCCTGGCTGTTGTTATTGAACTATAAATGTCAAAAAGTATTGGCCTGTCAAATGTGTGAAAACTTGCTCAGCAGTAGGATCAGAGTATGTTCAGTATAATGACAATATGGATTTCCTACAAGTAAACGTGCATTATAAGGATTTTGTGCTTCGATTATTTAATGATTTTATGGCATATTTCTCAGGTATTTACTTTTATAATTTTAAATCAGTGACTGTGTATTGGATTCTTTTGTGACTTGACTTTCTGCTTCATGAAGTATCTTACACATATCTTACATTTTGAGCACAAACTAACCACTTCCTTTTCTCTGCACCTCCTCCCCAAATATGTCTAAAAGCTGATGGTGAACCCACACTCTGCCTCTGTGTCTGATGGCCACCATGTTTTGTCGAGAACAAGCATCTCTGCTTTCCATTCTGCTGTTAGTGATGTGCCACATCCATGCAGGTACAGGAACATGTGTTCATCTGATCCATGATTTTCCAAAATTTTTGTGCAATTTCATAATCACAGTGTTTTGTTAGATGACGATCTAGATGACCACAGGAATACACTGGTGTCCCGTGGAGACTCTGCCACGCTCACATGCAACATATCAGTGAAAAATCTAACACAAATTCACTGGAGCAAAGGAAGCTCTGTTTATGTTCATTCAGCCTCAGAAAATCAAATATTTTCAAATTTCACTTCTCACAGAATCAAAATAAGTGTTGACTTACCTCCAACACTGAATATTTCTAATGCTCAGCATGAAGACGCAGGGATTTATCAATGTAATGTCATTGATATAGTTGGTTCATGGACTATAAGCTGGAATCTAACTGTTTCTGAGAACCTCAGAGGTAAGTCCGCTAATTACTACAACAAGCACAGAACATTTTAGAGCTGAAGCTGCTGCTACTTACAGTAAATCACATCTGATTTTATACAGGAATCGATCCATCCTGGTATTTTCTCTACATACTCACATATGTGGTTGGATTTCTTCCATGTGTCTTTGTTTTCATCTGTCTGTGTTTGAAGGTGAGTAATAATTGTCATTTAGTGTGTGAAAATTCTCATTTGTCATGATTACAAAAGTTACATCTCTATTGGGATTCATTTATAAAGTTTCCCCCCATTTGTACTTGTGTGTGAATTTGAGCTTGTAGCATTGGTAAACATCACCTGTTTTTTCTGCATACATGTATTATTTCCTTTCAAACTTTAGACTCCTAATAAGAAATGTTTCTATTGTATTGTGGAAACTTTTGATGATGTCAATAAATGAAAGCATTATACAGTACATTTACTGCAATTGTCACAGCTGAAAAAGTTGAGATATAAATATTTACAATAACCTTAATGATTAGTCAATTCTATTAAGGGTCCAGTGAGTGATCATATTTCCATTTTTAATTTTAATGTTATAAGATCCACCCGCACTGTTCCTTTAGGTCAAAATGTCTGCATGCTATTTTATAATTTATTATTACCAATCTCATTTGCAGATTGTTACAAGATATTTTATTTATATTGAAATGTTGATGTTGATGTTTATTTTTTGATTTTGTTGATGATTATTTGTCAGCACTAAATACAAATGGTTCCTTTTTGACCAGAAAAAAATATTGATGAGCGAGTGCCTTTAATATTTACATTTTTAGCTGAATTCTGTAGTTTAACTGAAATCAGATGCAGGATTAACATGTAATAAGATTTTAAAAAGTCAGTTTTTGTTGAATAAATAACTTGAATACCTTCACTTCTCTTCTACCCTATGTGTTTGTGTTTAATTTAATTTCTGAAATAGTTTTACATTATCGGTCATAATTTGATTTCTGCAGAAAACACTGGACGAGAAGCCACTAAACCAGTACAATAGCAGCACCCAGAGTAATGTGCAGTTTAATGTACAATTGGAAGGAGAGGTCAGAAAACTTTGTCATCACTAAGAGCATCATGTTCCCATGTCCCACAAAGCTTTTTCAGCAATCTCTGCTGTCTCCTGTCCATCTATTTCTTTTTATTATTTTCTTGGAGTTATAAATGTATAATTTTATTTGTGCTTTCTGCCTGTACAGGTGGCTCCACCTCAACCCCACAGTTGTGCAGTGTACAGGATGAATCACAAGCAGACTCAAGCCGTACTTTGAGAGACTCAGTTCAGTTTATGGTATCAGCAAAGATAATAATTACAAAGTTTAGATTTGAGCTGAATGTAAAGTAAAAGCAATGTATTGTACAGACGTTTACACATTTGTGACAAAGGGTAAATAATAAATAAACCAGAAAAACACTGATTTGATTTGTTGCAAACAGAAACTTGTGACATATACATGTAACACATGCATCTAAAATACATTGGAATTATTGATTTTATCTTTACACACATTACAACCTTCCTAATAGTCAAGCAGATGGTGATAAAGACACATTTTATTGATGTTCTTAAATTCATTTCTGTTTCTTCTGATAATTGAATTATTGTTATTAATGTTTTTTTTGTGACCATGTTTAAAAAAACTAGACTATCATCTAAGACTACAGTGTTGACCACATATTGTAAGATGTATTGTTAGTGCTCTAAATTTAATTTCTGTATGTAATATCTGAATATACAGTGGAGTCACAATGTTTGGTTATGCTATCAAGCCGGTCACTGCTGTACAATTCCACAAAGATACAAGAATCACACTTTCACAAATAGTTTCCATCTGTTCTCTTAATCCATTGTCCAATGTGCCATAAGGGGTCAGGTTTGATGAAAAGTAAGACTTTTCAAAATCCTTGTATACAGACCTGGTCCAATGTGCAGAGTACAGGATGAATCACAATCAGAATCATTCAGTACTTTCAGTTCAGTTTAGAACCTCAACTAATCTGGCAATAATGTTCTATTTATGCATCTATGGATATATCCATCTCTCTCTCTGGATTCAACCAGAACCAAAAATGTCAATACAAGTGAGAAAATGCATTTGGTAATATTTATACAGTCATAAACAAAAAACTATTGTAAGGAGCTTGATGGTAAATAATAAAAAGATTTTTTTGAGATTAGAAAAAATAAAGACTTCATTTAAAATTTTCTTTTGTTTAAGTTCTCACCCCTTCATAAACATAAAATACTGTTAGGATGCAGAAATGCAAAGGCTATTTTTCCTGTTCTTTGAGTTTTGTTTTGAAAGTGGACTCTATAAATGTAATATCAATGATATAGTTGGTCCAGAGACTATGAGATGGAATTTAAACATGTCTGAAAACCCCAAAAGGTAAGTAGAGAAAAAAAACAGCTAATCATTTTTACACCAGGCAGGTCTCAGCTGATCTGAGAGAGCAAAACAAAGTTATTCAAACCACATGGTCAGACTGTATCAGGAAGATCAAATGTGATGGACATTAATTAAAATCTTTAAACCAGGGGCTTAAAATGAAAGATGACAACTGGACTGCCTATATCTTTGGCCACAACCGTTAATACAGCATTCATGCAGTGAGCATTTTATGTTTACACAAATCTGAGGAAATTATGTTGTATTGAAAGTTTTCCTGTCTGTAATGCACTGAGCTTACAGAGACAGGTTGCAAACAGAAGCTTGTGACATGAGCATCTAACACATGCATCTAAAATACATTGGATTGATTTTATCTTTACACATAGTACAACCTTGTTAATAGTCCAGCAGATGGTGATAAAGACACATTTTTTTGAAGTTCTTTAATTAATTTCTGTTTCTTTTGATAATTGTAATATTGTTGTTATTGTCTGACAATGTTTAATTATACTAGACTATCATCTAAGACTACAGTGTTGACCACATATGTAAGATGTACATTTAATTTCTGTATGTAATATCTGAATATACAGTAGTGTCACAATGTTTGGTTATGCTATCAACCTGCCCAATGTTTTGTTGTTTTTTTGTTCTTTTTCTTTTCTCTTTTCACTTTCCACTCACCCCAACTAAAAATGTTACTACTACTGGCCCCAAACAATTCAGTTTCTCAATCAGAGGACAAGAAGAGTGAATATTCCTTACTGAAACCCGAGCAGCCTGCTAACCTTGTGCAGTTTATGTAATTAACATGCCTAACTTGTTACTGTTCAGCTAAAACTTCCATAAAACAAACAAGCCGACTACATTTGACACATTGGCTAATAATAAACCCAGTGGGGTGAATAATGAACCATTGTTTTTAGAGGTCTGGCCTTCATGTTAAGAAGCTGCACAGAAACTGCTCTACAGTGTTTTCACAGTCTGCCTTTGTTTAGAAACCTTGAAGCAGCAGGTATCGGTTGCCTGGGTATGTGTACTGACTGTTTCAAGGCAAGTGATTGTGAAAGTGTAAAAAATTTTCAACAACTCAATTTTCAAGGTTATAACATTGAATAATTACGGGGGGAAGAGAATCAAAATCGCTACAATATGGGGAATGATAAACTAATGGAACTGAAAATGAAACAGCTCTGACAGGTGATGAATAAAGTTGGCCCACCATTTTGTTTAGGGTGATAGCTCTAATAGTATTAGTAAACAAGAATAAAAAAGATAGAAACAATGGCTTAAATTTGAGAGCAACATTAAAAATGTATATACCAAGACTTTAACAATATACCATTTAAAATTTAATAGCTTAATTGCGCCCTTAGAAAATTGTAAAATTTCATCATCACATATCCATAAAAATTTCCAGAAACATTTTATGAAAGATTAGTTAAGATCAGACATGTTATCACACACCTGGGAAGAACCTGTTGTTCCAACACACGAGCCAAATGCAGATGGTGCAAACTGTAGACCTGTTGTCTGCAAAATAAAAAGGAACTATGTGTTTTCTCCTTTTTCTGTCTCCCTCTCTCTGTCCCTCTTTGCAGGTGTCCCCGGGTTTTGAAGCTGTGTGTTTTCCAGCGTGCAGCTACTGGTCCTACAAACTTGCCCGATGTTTTGTTGTTGCTTTAGTTGCTCTTTTCTTTTCTCTCTCCACTTTCCACTCACCCCAACCGGTCAAGGCAGAGTGCTGCCCACCCTGTGCCTCGTTCTGCTGGAGGTTTCTTCCGTTAAAGGGAGTTTTTCCTCTCCACTGTTGCCTAGGGCTACTCAAAGGGGAATTGTTGGGTTCTCTCTATACATCTTTATGATCTTGACTTTATTCTGTAAGGTGCATTGAGATGACTTTGTTGTGAATTGGCACTATATGAATAAAGTTGAATTGAATTGAATAAATTAAATAGTGGATTTAGAAAAAACAACTACTAAACAGGGAAAGTGCGTTGACCATGTTTTGTGTTTATTTTGTATATTTTTTAAATTCAATCTGCCTTTTGCAGCGTGATCAGATATCAACTTAATTTAGCTGTAATTTGCAACATCTACAGTGAAAAAAAAGCTTCCATGTAATTCGCAATTACATGGAAGTCGGTAACCTTGTCTGTGTAAATTTGCTCAACGAGCGTTCTTTCATTTTTATTTTACGTTATAACCGTTAAAATGTAGACCACGCCCTTAGACCACACAAAAGATCAGAGGCTATGGATGCTAGTCATTGCTTTCGTTCCAAGATGGAGGTTTGTCCAGCCATCGCTGTTTAAGGCAAAATGAACGCAGGTTTTTTGGTGCTTACTGTTCTGCTACGATTGAGCATCGATGTAAAGGGTATGTAAACTACGTTTAGTTATATTTATTAGCACATCGTAACGCGCTGTATTATCGTATAGTTTCCACTTTGCTAACCATCCCGGAAAAGCGTCGGAGCATAAAAGTCGCTGGAATAAATGTGATACTGTGCGGCGTTGGTGTAAGTTAAACAGGGATGATGTTTTTTAAAAATATCATCATCTTACCTATAAACATTAAACATGGGCGTTTATAGGCCAATCTTGAATCCGATCATTTTTGTCAAAAAAAAAGTAATAAGTCAAACAGTAGCCTCTAAAATCACCATTTGATTAAAAACACACAACATATAATGAAATGTGCCAACAATGATAAAACCATCACTCCTTTTTTGTTTGCGTTGGTGAAGCTCTTGCATTCCCAGCCTTTTGTTGCACCTGCCATCAAATTCAAGTGAATAAAATATTGGTTGATGAGATTTGCGAGTCATAGCATTTAGTTTTTATTTGCATATTACACATAATCCCAACTTTTTTTGAATTGGGTTATACGAAATCTAACACTGTTTCAACTTAATTGTTTTTTAACAGTGTGTTTGGTAGAAACTTTTTTTTTTTTTACCTTTCGGGTAAGGGTTTTTCGTCCTTTTGTGAGTTCAGGGTCGCCACAGCGGATCAGTGTCCGCATGTTGATATAGCACAGTTTTTACGCAGTTTTTAGTTCTTCCTGACGCAATCCTCCCCAATTTCTAAAGGGCTTGGACCGGGATGGGAATAGAATACAGTAGCTTGAGTGCAAAATAATATATTACAATCCCACACATGTCCATCCACCCATTCATCCATTTTCTCATTCATTCATTTCCTCATTCATTTATCCGTCTTCATCATCAAAAAATATACACGTCTTTTAAATAGGGCATGTATTGTTAACAATATTAGTGACCGCTAGCCGTGTGTGTGTGTCACAAATTCACATGCATTCATGTGGCAGCGCTAACCACTACACCCATATTGCTGGTCTTGGATCCTGGTTTGTTAGTGAAGAATAAACTCTCGCCATAGTGAAGGAGGACCACACCTATAGGCCAGTTGGAATCTTCCCTGGGTCAAAAAACATTATAGTGGCATCTCTTCCAGTTTCTAACCCAACAAAAACATATGGTTGAAAGAATTATTTATTTATTTATTTATTTAGCTATTTTGCTGTTTGGTAATAACAAAGCTCCATGGACTCCCATTTTTGTTTGCACAAGGGCCTATATTGAGCAAAGCAGCAAAGTTGAATGTGCATGCAAAGTTATGCAAATGGGTTCAATGCATTGTAGATGTCCTTGGCCTAGATGGCTCATGTTTTATGTTCAAGAAATGCTTCTAAAGACTAAAGAAAGTTCAGGGCTGTATTTAATAATTATTTTATTTGCCAATGAATCAACCAATTGTTTTCTTCAATATATCTGATAAACTGCTTGGTAGATAAAATGGTAGCAAATTACTTGATATAGTTTTCAGTGGGCAGGGTCCCGAAGAGGTCTTCAGATATACATAAACAAAGATAAATAGCTGAATCATTGACACATTGTATTGAGTTATAGTTAGTTTAAATGTCCGTGTTGATCAGCTGGACTAGAATTAGAAAAGGCTGCATACTCGCCAGATAAGTCTTCTCTTCTTTGCTAAGGCCTGGTGTGAATTTTTGCATGTGTGCTCTTACTTATATTTCTGTGTTCTGAGTTGTGATCTGATAATAGTCTGATGAGTCTTAATTTACCTTACAGCTCTCCAGGTGATCGGAGGAAACGTCACAGTTGTCCAGGGAAGGACAGCAGTCCTTCCCTGCAAACTCACTCCCACAGAGGAGTTAATCTCGCAGATTTCATGGCAAAGAAAGACCAGAGGGAAACCCAATAAAGACAATTTCTTTACAATCCTACCAAAAAGTGGACCACTGTATATCAATGGATATGATGGGCGATTTAAGTTTATTGGGAGTGTTGATGATCGCAATGGATCTTTACAGTTAGACAATGTCAGACTGCTGGATGAAGGCGTCTACTCATGCATCTTCACTTTGTTCCCAAGTGGAAATTACAAGACAGAGATACCTCTAAACATACTTGGTAAAATGAATCATTGTGCTAAAGTTTGTTTCTTTGTGTGATAACTTTACAGTCCTTCCTGCATGTTGACCTTCTGCATTCTGTAACACTTTTAGTTCCTCCTGTCACAAGTGTGAAGTACTATACCCCCTTTTTGGGAATTGAGGAAGTTTCCCTCGCTATCTGCACGGCTGCTGGATCCAAGCCTCCTGCCGATGTGAAATGGCTCACTGGTAATCTGACACAAAATCTGAAGACAACAACCAATTCAACTGAACATACTGATGGTACAGTTACAACAGTCAGCACACTCTTTGGAATACCTAATAAAGAAATCAACCATCATCCGGTGACTTGTGTTGTAACCAGTCCAGCCCTATCAGAAGCAGATGTCTTACCCTTGACGTTACAGGTCCACTGTGAGTAAACGCATATTTCCCTGAATTGGTTATTTCATTATTTATTTCAATATTTATTTATTTTAAATAGGGCATGTATTATTACCAGTATTACTGACCACTAGCCCTGCGTGTGTGCTTAGTACCTTACAGCTCTACAGCTCTAGTGTGTGCTTCTGGACTGTGGTTGTGTGGTTAGGTTGTTTTTAATACTGTATTTTCACTGTATTTCACTTAGAAGTTGCAGAATAGTGTTTTCACAGGCTTTGGCTGCAGATTATAGTTAGTTCTCTGAACTATCAACATAGTATATGTATGTTCTGTGAGAATGTATGCTACTGCAAACTTTCAATTCAGTTCAACTCTGTGAATTGCCACTATATAAATAAAATAATCTCCAGACATTTCACGTAATAAAGTTGTTGTAAAGTTCCTGTCTGGCTCTCTGCAGTAATTTAGGGGAAAGTACCACTCCTTAGTCCAGAAGCAGATGTGTTTCTTCACTTATTTAGGAGAAAAGGCCATCGAAACCTGGAATTTGCACAAACAGAGATAGCATTGTCTGCTGAATGAACTCTGAGACAGAAAGTTTCATGCAGCTAATTCACTGACGTGTGAACTCTAAGCTTTTTCCAGCTGTATTATTTTGGGAAATACAGTCTTTAAAATATTACTTTAAATCATTGGCTCTTAGATGTTTATTTATCCAAAGCACAGGAATAGTTAAGAAATCTCTAAGTTTAGCATTTTACTGTATGACAAGACATTCAACATTCTGCAATGTCTAATACTGAGCAGCATTGAGATACAAGTGAATAAATAGTTTTTTCCAATTTTTCTATTGCAAACTGACCTTAAAACAAACGCACAACCCCTTAATAATACAAGTCCACAGTACAGATGGGGTGGGATAACAGTATTTTCTTAGCTACAGGAATAATGCAGCTCATTCTCTCATTGATTTCTATTTTTTTGCAGTTTCACCAAACGAAGTGAAGATAAATGAAAGACCAAAACACTCCTTCGAGTGTTTAACTGAAGCAAATCCAACTGCAAATATTACTTGGAGCAGGTAAACTAGTTTGAATTTACTGGTTTCCATAAAAACATTGTAAACAGCATTATTTTCCTCAGTTTGTAGCATTGTTTGCTTTGTCATTCTCATGGTCTTTGTTCAGTGGTTAAAGAGTTTAGCCACTAACCAAACCATTGGAATGAGTTTGACTTGCACATTCCTATGTCAAATTTTGATTAAAATTAAATTTCACTATTTGATGTGACTGAACTTAATTAATTATCAATAATTACATTCACACATAATAATTAGATAATTGCACACATATAATAAATAAGTGAAAGTAGTGGTGATATGTGGATTTTAAAAAAATATCTTTACAAACATTACATTAAGCACATGAGAGGCCAAATCTAAATTGTTTTCTTGTATTAGAAAAATAAATGCTGGCACTGCTTTAAAAAAGAATTAATGCAAGATAATCTGGCTAAGTGCGAACAGAAGATATAAAGACATTTCATCCCTTTTAATTTAAGTGCACAGTATTTTTTCCAGTTGCACTAAAAAGTAGCAGTACCATTTTTCAGAGGTGGGAAGTAATAGAGTACAAACACTTTGTTACCGTACTTGAGTAAGAATTTCAGGTATCAGGTTTTTAAGTATTAACTTTTTTACTTTACTCGCTTTATTTTACCACAAATATATGAAGTTACATTTTCAAGACAGGCGTGTTACTTTTTTCTGTCAAGGATGAACGGCTTTTGGCTTGGTGCTTTAGCGAAATGTGTTCCGCATGTTTATTTGGCATTGAGTTGAGTTTTTTACGCCGGATGCCCTCCCTACCACAACCCTCCCGTTTTATCTGACCTCGGGACTGTGACCAAGGTGGCCCTTGATGGCTGGGTGGGACGGGATTCAATACTGTTGCCTTCTGCAACCCAACCAGATGCTCTACCCATTGATCCACCAGCCCCCCTTGTTACTTTTTTAATGTGTTTGAGGAAAATCATCTTTTATTTGTTAATTTTGGTCACTAAGGCTTTTTTCCACTTGTAGGAATAAACAATAGAAAGAAATGGCATTTCAAGCTCTACAGCTTCACTACTATTTACAGATAATATTTACAAAATAGATACAGTGACAAGTAATACTATTTAAATAATATACAATGCTACACAAAACTATGGCACAAGGTCTAACAATCCAAATAAAACGGATCCAACATTCACAATATGTTTAAAACAGTTAGGAGGGGGGCTGGAGCCTATCCCAGCTGTCATAGAGCGAGAGATGAGGGTCAACCCGGACAGTTCGCCAGTCTATCTCAGGCCAAAATAGAGAGACAAAAAAAGGTGGGCCAGGGGCATGAACCCCCACAACCTTCTAGCTGTAAGGCTCTAGTGCTACTTTGTGGGCAGCACTAACCACTCTGATTTTGGAGTGGTTCAAAATAGAGAAAATCCATTATTATTATTATTACATCCAAATTTATTGTTTTGTATGTTAATACAGAAATAATAATTATGCTATTATTTTTTTCTTTGTTTTTATTTTTTAGTTTTTGATGGGCCTACAATTTCTCTATTGGACAGGTGAGATTGGCTATCAGGCAAGTAAAACGATATTAGCTCCTTGCTCAAAAAAAAAAAGTTTGAATCTACCTGCCAGCTGCAGCCTCTCTGTGTGAAGTTTGCATATTCTCCCCATGCTTGCATTAGCCTTACTTCTTGCCTTAGTGGTACAAAGTGGTTCTAAAGGCAGAGGTGCACCAGGTTGTGTTGCCTCAAAAGGCAGCATGCCCACAAATATGCCGCCTTTTTGTTTTTTCTTTTCACTCGGACATTCCATGTGATGTGAATTGTGGGCTCCATTAGGCTTTCTAATTTTGGTAAGTAAGTATTTTGTAACCATAGTTTTACTTTACCATGGACCTATTTACACTTCAAAATGTGTTTTTGAGCTGTGTGTTCTGATAGATTCATTTTAACTAATGTTAGCTGAGCTAAATGTAGATATGATGTTAGCTTGGCTAGAATGTTAGCATCAGCTACATTAATATTTCAAGTTAGTCAGCTTGGATATTGTTCTTACATTAAATGGGAGGTGAAATCTGCAAAATCCCAAAACCAAATTGTACAACATAAGCAGTTTTGTGTCTAGCAGCAGTGACTTTGTAGAGACAGCCAGAGAAAGACTCATCCATTGGATTCAGTCACATCCTAGTGAGTCATGTTAATGATCTAAAGTGGCAAAAAGAACCCAATATGTACTATAGTATTGTTTTGTTATCATTGTTTATCTCTGTATCACATTGTCTAGTTTTAAGAAAGCAATTCATTTCATTCTTTAAATTTAACTGTAATTGAAAAGGCTTTTATTTCTTTTTAGTCTCTATCCTTTTTTAGCACCTACTAAAAACTTGAAAACATGAATTTTACATGAGAATATGTTCTTTAACAAGATGCAGCAGCTACAGTTATCCTCACATCACTGAACTGAGTCAACACTGTGCTTTGTCTTCTGTAAATTTCTTACTGAATTCCAGCTCAAATATTTTGGGAAGGATTGCATCAGAAAGGGCATCCAGCATAAAAACTGCGAAATCAACGTGCGGACAAATGATCCGCTGTGGCGACCCTGAACTCACAGGATAAGCTAAAAGGACAAAAATAAAACTGAAGAATTGAGGTTACTCTGGACAGAAGCTAACTAAACAACAACAAAAGCACTTTTTATTTATTAATCTGAAATTATTTTCTAATTTAGTCTACAAAATGTAAAAAATGGTGATGAACGACCTTCTTACCACAGAGATATGTTTTATTTTTATATGGAGGCGTTAATCATGATGTTATTGTTACATTGATAAGCCTAAATAAATAAGGTTTTAAAATGTTGTTTGGTTTACATTTACTGAATCCGCTGAAATTAGATCAAACTTTATGTTAGTATGTAGGAGTTAAATCAATAAATTAAAGTGAATGTAAAGTAAGAAACTGGGTGATGGTTTACATAACATTTTTCAGTACATTTAACATGAGCTTAACATTTTATATCAAGTGATAATCAAGAATGTCAAATAATAAGAAGTTGTAAATGGCTGACAAGACTACAATGTATTTGCCTGCAGTCCTGGGGTGTGTTGCTCTGAGCACATTATTGACATGCACATGTACTGATCCTTTCTGAGAGGAAGGGAAAGTGAAAAACTTAGGACTCTGAATATATATATATATATATATATATATATATATATATATATATATATATATATATATATATATATATATATATATATATATATATATATATATATATGTATATATATATATATATGTATATATATATATATATGTATATATATATATATATGTATATATATATATATATGTATATATATATATATATGTATATATATATATATATATGTATATATGTATATATATATATATATATATATGTATGTATGTATGTATATATATGTATGTATGTATGTATATGTGTATATGTATGTATATATATATATATGTATATGTGTATATGTATGTATATATATATGTATATGTGTATATATAAAAAAGGCAGGATTTGCTTACAGTTTTCAAATCATTCCCATTCATCACAGATAGTTCGTAGTTACTTCTCATTGAGAATATATCTGATGAGAACTTACATTGCTCTGGTGTTTTGCGGTGGTCTCTTGTGCCCTAATTAGCTAAATTGAACAGCAGACCAGACAGTGTCTCTCAATGAAAAGAACTGATGCTGATTCAACATAACATTAGTTTACCAACGGCCTGATGTTGGATGATTAGCGACTGTCTGCTTGCTCTGTTACAATCCTTAATGATCCTGAGGATAGATTGAAGGCAACACAGAAAATGAGAGACAGATTGTCTACCTCCATCTGTGAGAGAAATAAAACCTTGAAAAAGAAATAAGAACTAAAACCGAAAATAAAAACTTTAAAATAACCAAAAATGCTGTAACATGAAACTCAGTTTTGATACAAAATATATTGCAACAGACCTCAAAATACTCATCACAACTTACCTGAAAACACAAGTAATATACACAAGACACATGGAGTGTCAGTAAATGACTTCGAACAGCATGGTGTTGTTCCCAGTCTTCACTTTTGTAAATGTATAATATTTAAACACTTTCTCAAAAATGTCACCAACTTCACTTGTCATCTGGGTGGCTTCTTTGCTGATGGGATGGGAGTCCCGGTTACAGAGCCAGCCTGGACCTTACTGTCATGACAGGAGAGGTTTTGTGCAAACATCCATCTCCCCCAACCCTTGACCTCCAAATACATACATACAACCATAACATCACCACTTCTTGCTTTTTATACTGATGAAAGACAATATTAAATTTTACTAACAAAACAAATTAATAGGAAGTATAGTTTAAGTTTACCCATTTCTTTTTTTATGTTGTTGCTTCCAGGTCTGGTCATTGGCCTCTGTCTGGTGTCAAGTCAGTTGGTCCAATATTAACATTACTTACTATTTCATCTGACCTGAATGGGCTCTACTATTGCGAAGCAGCCAACATATATGGAAGGAAATATGGTCAACTTTATGTCCATGTGACTTCAGGTAAGGTCTAGTGTCATTTTGTAGCATTTTAGTATTTGTTGTATTCCTGTCGTGTGTATTTAATCATAAAACAGTTCTGTGTATTTAATCAGGATTCTTCCTGAACATTGTTCTTTCCCTCTTTTCAGTTGAGACCTAGTGAAAGGACAGTCCATGACAGGCTTAGAATACACTGCAAACTTGCAATTTGGGCTGAGAAAGTCCTGGCCAATTCAGACTGTTGCTAATAGAACCAAATTAGGTGGAAGAAGATTAATGTGTGATGTTACCCAAACTCCACCCAGAATATAATTCAAGTCTTTTGAATGAAATCTTTTTTTCACATTTGTGAATGATTTTTACTTAAAAAAGTGTCCACATTGAAAAATATTTTTTTGTATTTTGTACTAAAATACATAATACTATCTACATGTTTTGTCAAACTGTGCTATATATTCTGTGGTAAATTAAAAGTAATTGTTAGAATTTGTATAGCTTCATTGTTATGTAATAAGTAATATTAGCAGTTATTACCTGAAGAAAACAAATAATATTGGTACGAGATGTATAGGTAAAATGGCCATTAGTTTAGTTTGGTCATGTAAATCCGTATTTGTCTTTTGTTTTGTTCTCTACAGGAGCCTGCACAGCTTGTTGGGTGTTATTTGGTCTTCTGCTTGTGTTCATTGCCTGTGGTCTTGCAGCATTTTTCTACATTAAGAAACATCGAAGGTACCAAGTATAGTTGTATTGAATATTATATTTTGTGTGTGTGTGTTTGTATAATTTATGGGTCATTTTCCAGGTCCACCAGCAACCCACCTGAAGACCAAAGTTCAGCAACACCACTTCGTGCAAAAAGAAAAGAAGAAGAAGAAGAAGAAGAAGGAATATAACAGGTTAGGGAAAGTTGTATAATATGGCATGTAGTGCACTAAAGAGTGTCTTGATAATATCTCTAAAAGTAAAATAGGTGTTCTACCAAAATATTTTGTGCATTATTTAGTAAGAATGACATCTTTTATACAAGTGCTGTATTTTGTGTGTGTGTGTGTGTGTGTGTAGTGGAAAGCTAAAGTCATGTTCATTACTCTTAGATTGCATACAGTACTACATTAGACTACCTAAAACTGTTTACAGACTCTTATATTAACTCTGATATTAAAATGAGTTTTACTGAATTTTCTTAGAAATCTGGGTGACATCCATGGTAGAAATAACCACATCAACAGCTGGACTGTGTACCACCACCAACGTATTATTCCTGATAGACCTGGTTTGTGAACAGATGCACCAAGTGACTTTTAAATGACTTGTTTACTAATCCAGTGCGAGAATAACACAACAGGAGCTCTGACTGAACCAATGTGCAGATTACTGATTATAGATCTCATCTCAGAATGGCAGCTTATATTGTTTGTTTTTTTTAGTAGATAGTCATGTTTTGAAATTGTTAGTTAATTTTATGTTGTGTTATAGTTTTCTTAAAGTGTTTTTAGTGACCGTAGCTGTTTTCTTGTAAATGTAAAAATAATTTAATCATTTGAATGCTTATGTTTTGTCTAGTTACTATAAAAGGTGAAAATAAAGTATTAATCATTTGAATGTTTATGTTTTGTCTAGTTACTATAAAATCTAGAAAGTGGGGAAGATGAGGATAAGGTCAGAGATTGGTCCCACAGGTTGTGGGACTGATTGTTGTTGCACGCGTTGTTTGTGTTCTCCTTGCGGTGATGGTTGTGGCAGCCCTGATGGGTAGGAGTTCAAGCCAGCATCCAGTTTGCACTAACTTATTGTTAATTTTTTTAATATGTTGAGTTCAGATGCAAAAAAATATCCTGAAATGATTGTTGCTAAACCCAAATTATAACAGCCATTCACAGCCAGATTCCCAAGCTCAAAATTAATACTGGTCCATACAGATACCGGATGAGTTGTAAATACGCTTCTAAATTGACTCTATTGAGCCCAAGTTTTACCATTCTAGGTTGAATTTATCTGAACAAATCGGGTGATCAGTGAGGAGGATAAAGGCTTTGATAGTTAGGTGTCATTACCTAACAGCTTGTAGTTAACTGGGGAGTATTTGGACTAGGTTGGACTAAAGGGCCAACAAATAGCGCTAGGGATTGGGAGCTTAGAAGACAATCACCCTCACAGAGATGTCTGTGTTGGAGAGCTGTGCATGGGCTTCCTATGGGAAATGTTGGAAGTAAAGGGGGTCTGGGACCCTCAGGGTCTGATTTTTGAGATTATGAAAAAGTCTTAAATGTTCAAAAATTTGGACTGAGGATTTTGGCTTTCCTCAGGGTATTTCTTTAGGAAAAAACCTTAAGTCAAGAAAAGAAGCTGAAGGTTAAAAAGAGTGTTACAGAAAGACACACAGATGTGTGAGTTATATAGAGAATTATAAAATGTGAATGTGAAAAAAAGAAAAAAAACACACAGAAGAGACTACGCTTCATTAGAAAACACACCATCACCACATATTCCCAGTGTGTCTTCTCTATCCACATATCACAGTGCTGAAACTGGATGCTGGCTTGGACTCCTTCCCATCAGTGCTGCCACAACCATCACCGCAAGGAGAACACAAACAATGCGTACAACAACAATCAGTTCCACAACCTGTGGGACCAATCTCTGACTTTATCATCATCTTCCCCACTTTCTAGATTCTCATCATCTGCCTCACTTGCGACCACTTCAGGAGTAAAAAGAATAAGAGCAAACACAGTAAAAGTCCTACAGGATTCCTGACCGCAACTATGGTCGAAGTGGCTGATCCAGAGGGTCCGCAATTGGTCTTCAGGACATACACTGATGAAGATGTCTTCATATGACAGAGGTCATAGAGGAAGAGGATATTGTGGATGATGGAGAGGCAGAGGACGAGTTGGGGGAGGTGGATGACATCCAATATCAGATGAATGCCATGCATGTGGGCAAAAGGGGATACTGGGCAAGAGACTGTCCCTCTGGGAAGGACCGGTGTCCTTATTGCCATTGGGGTGGACATAGACTCAGACATTGTCCTGAGAAGTCATTGCCAGTGGCAAACTGACGGGAGCACGAAAAGCCGGTGCCCCAGGGACAGTTGCTGGTGTCCCGTCAAAAGGAGGGTGATAATACACACTGACAAACATTGTAATGAAGACATGCTTACACACACACACACGCTGATTTGCTAACTGCAATGAAGAAACGCTTGCCACACATGCACCGACAATTTGCCTGAAAACTGACTGACAAAGCGGAAATTGATTTAACAATGTGGTCACTCTGAGAGCTAAATTTAAACAGGCTGAGTTTTAAATGCTGAGGGAGAGAGTACATTTCCTGCTTACACTTTTAAAGTGAATGGTCAGGAGTTGACATTTTTGGTATACAGTGGAGCTCCTAGGTCTGTATTAAAAGCAACTGAACTTGTAATAAAATGAGCAGTAACTGTGTACTATGTGTACTACGTGCACAAAAAGAGCATTTGATTCAGCCATTGTCTTATAAACATGCATTAATGCCCCGTCAATTTGCAGCAGTCTGTCTTGTCTTGCTCATGTCAGAAGGTGATTTACATTGTACATCATTGTACAACATTGTACAGAGGTTTAGGATCAGAGGAGCTAGTGATTTTTTTCCATTCATGTTGATTAAGGGAAAAAAAACATTTTGTTCCTGTTTGTTTTAATATAGTGTATGATAAATAGTTAACTACCTTAATGTTAACTAACTTATTGTTAATTTTTTTTTGTAAATCCATTTTTTTTGTTAATTTGAGCACCTTAAGCAGATTCCAGGAACCAAGAAGATTTTGCAGTTGTGAACGATAACGATCATATTCATAGTAACATAGTAATGTTGTTGCATAACTTGATAAAAACGTTTGTCTAACAAAACTGACTTAGTTTCAGCAGGAAACCTGAAAGTGGATGCTGTAGCTAAAGAAGCTGCGCAACAGGAAGTATCACACACATATATATCTTGAACAGACACAGATGTTTTATACTGCAGAAGAAAGGGTGTATATTATAGAGTGTATATTATATGCACCGAAATATTGTAAATTTTCAGATACTGACAGGTACTAATGTACAAACAAATTGGTACCTTGAAGAAACATGTCTCCCTTGGACTGAGGTTTCTCCAGTTGTTTTAATAAACATGAGAATAAGACCAAAAATTTTGTTTGGCGGAATCTCCAAATTTGGGAATAGGACATTCAGCTACTTCCTGACATCCACTACCGTGTATATAACATGCTGCAATATTGCCAGATGTTGTCTGCTGGAAGGACGTTGTTTCTAGGGAAGTGGGGAGTTATTTATTCAAACCAAAGTCATGCTTTAAACAAAATCGTTTGGATCTGCGGAGGAAAACCCCAATAAGCTCTTCCCCAGAACTGGACAGGAATGTGCGCACAAGTTTGGAGACTTGTGCTGTACTTCATTCTTCATTCCTTATAATACTCCCCTGATGAAAGTGTACAACCTCATGTGGATCTATTCTACTGATAAAGATCCCTCCTAAAACCCTTAAAGACATTCTGGACGTGGAAGCTTCTTTATTAATTACACTTGAGGTGTCTGTGACTAGACATTGACGAATGTTGCCACGACAACATGTATGCCTTCCTTTTTATCACAAACAACATTTCATAGTTTCTGGAGTGTGTTTTGTAGTTTTCATTTCATTGTCTTGAGAAAGATAAAGTCACAGCAAAAGCTAAAATGGCAGTACAGACATGCTTCATGGCTCAGTTATAACCCTGCGGATGAAGTCACATGGCTAGTCATGTGACAGAGTTTCAGTTGGGCTTTGTTAGTCTACAAACAATGAAGTCTTTGACGGTTTGGGACTGGTGGGAGTGCTTTACTCTGGTGCCTCACAGCTAGGTCTCCAGTTTGAATCTGCCAGAGTTTTTTTATGCTCTCTCCGTGCTTGCGTAGGTTTCTTTTTTGGAGCAGCCCTTATTCATTTTAAAGTTTTCACTTGAAATCTGTATTCATGTATTATCCTATGTAGAATAACAGGGTGCCAGGGTGTCTGTGGCTTAACAAGAGTTTAAACCTTTAACTTTATTCAATGTTTTTAAAGTAGTAAATAAAAGTAACATTTACAGCTGATACAAATAAAAATCACATTAAATTTCCTTACATAAATGTATTGAAAGCTGTTTACAATTGAGTAAAAAAAAATGTATTCCAGGAGAGATTGCAGTGGTTTTTGTGTTTGTCTCCCACATACTGTATCCTCACTTCCTTCCTTTGTGTTTTCACTCCCAGTTTTTCCCAGTTTTTTTTTCTTTCTTGCTTTAGTGGGAGTGTCGTTGACTATAATCTATTTCCAAGCAGTTTTCATAAATGTCCACTGTTTGCTCATGCTGTGGAAAGAAATTACAGAGAAACAATTTACAACATTTAAATATCTTGAGTTCACAGTTATTTTGTCTCAGCTCAAGTTTAGTCCTTTACAGAACATCTTGCAACATGGTTTTTCTTCAGTTCAATTTGTTAAAGGGTGACATCAATTTTCAAATTAATTCATACATTAAAAATCTCTGAAGCTTCTGGCTGAAAACCTACTAAAGGGCTTCTCCTGTGTGGGAAAATCCCATGAAGCATTCCAGCTTCGGGAGTGGTCGTTTTACAGGAACAATTCTCTGCCCTCTTTTCCATTTATACCACAGCCCTGATATCTGTCATCCTCTCACATGACTTTTCTTATCATTGCTATGCAGCTTTTATCTGTCCTTTCCACTGTATGACTCAACTGGATCATTACGCATGTCTGTCTCTTAAGATGGACAGGAGACATCATTGTGGTCTTCCCAGTCAGACCTTCAGTACAACACAGCATGAGCATCAACTTATGATCTTCAGTGGTTGTCCCCACAAAGTCTGACGAAACTCCAGGGCTCATCGTGACCACTGAGCCCAACTGACCACATGTCCATAACTCTGGTATGCAGATTTTCTCTACATTAGCAAGATCTAAAAGTGCAGCAGCCCACCTAATTTCTCAGTTGACAATAGCTGCATCATGTTCAAAGCCCTGACTCTAACCTACAGAGTGGTAAACGCAAAACCACCTTCCTGTCTAAACAACTATAACTGAAACTAAAACATTTCTTTTCATGGGACATGACAATTTGATAATATTTTATACCTGACTTTTTGTTTTGTAGGGCACTTTGAATAAAAAGCATCTACCAAATTACTCAGTGTGAATGGAAATGGCAGTATCTTAGTATAGGGAAGGCAGAACGATATTTACTGTTTGTTTACATACTCTCTAAACTAAGAATATAGAAAGCAAGTTGAAAATTAATGAAGTAACCCTTTTAAAATTCAATATTTTCTCATTACATAAACTGTAGAGTAGTTATTGTATTTACCTTTACTGCAGTGGGAGACTGATTAGTTCTGTAAAAGAGAGTGACATTGTGTGAAATCTAGTGTAAGAGCTATAGTGTTTGTGAACAAAGAGTCAACAGGTAAATGACTGAAGGCAAATGCAACTTACCTGGAATGTTTGCAGGTTCTTTGAATAAAAATGAAAGCAAATATAAAGATCAGGAAAAACACACAAGTAAGAGTACTAGTCATAGTAACTAGCTTTTTCCAGTTATCAGCATCCTCATGCCCTGCAAGAAATAAGAATTTGTAAAGGATTTAAGAGCGATATACAGTTAAATGAAGCTTTATATCATGTACCAACTGTGTAATTCTTTCTATGTAAGATAACTGTTTCATAAACAAAAGGCAAAAGCAAAGAAATTGCTCTCACATCCTGTGGTCTTTCAAACTGTTGTATGTACTTATGTATGATTATATGCAAATGGAAACTAAAGTAGTCCCCAAGGTGTCTTGAGGTCTTAATGAATAGATTACTACTCAACCGTCATAAACAATCCTCTGATGTTGGGTGGAGACAGGAAGCTATTCTCTGTTTAGTCAACTGTGCAGCTGTCTTTGTTTGTCTAGAGGACATAGGCTGTCTGTTGTGTGGCTTATCCTTGTGTGTGCCAAGTTCACACAGATACTGCATAGTAATTGTCAGGTCTACCGATATTATCATTAATAACCTTTTATTTACTCCATTCATTTTTCCCATTAGGTTTAGTCCAAGCCTATAAGTTAGAACTGCACGCACCTGTAATTATCAGTTTCCATGTTTGTTCCTGTGGTCCTGTGGATGTGACGGTTGCACAGGTGTAGTTTCCTGCGTGAGACCTCTGAACTCTCTCTATTATTAGTGCATACAATGGGCTCTTTGATGTAGATATATTTCTGTTTAGGCTAAATTCTTTTTTGTATTTATATAATTCTCCTTGTGGCCTGTAGGTCAACAGGTTAATTCCATTAATTTTCCATGAAAGCTGAGTGAGGTTGGTCACTGATGCGTTACAGGGCAAGAAAACTTTACTATTCACCACCTCTGAGATGATGTTTCCCTCTGTGAGAGTAAGAAAGTTCAAGGGATTCATTTTCACTGCAACCACCTTACAGTAGAGACACAGTTTGACATTTTGGAAAAAAGTCACTCTGCTAGACAATAACAAACTCTTCCTTAGCTGATCGATTCACATTACTTTCTTAAAATTATTTTAAGCCAATCAAAAAAATATGAAAAAAAAAAGAAATGTATCGTATTTCTTGATATGTCAAACCTTTCTTGTCTAGCTAATACTCAAAATATGGTGCTGGAAATTAATTTTACCTGCTGCAGAGACAATCCAGACAATGTAACACATCAACAACTGGCTGTTGATGCTCAGATATCTGAAAATACCCTTCATTGAACCTTGAAGCAAAGATAATTATGTTCTGATTATCACTGTAAATTAGAAAAATTATTGTGAATAAAGCCCTTTATTTTCAGGACTATTTTAGCCAAGATAGGCAGCAAGAAAACAACTAAATACAAAATATAACACAAAATATGATACAAGATTTGAATTTGAAACTAATATTGGATTAGAGAATCATAAATGAAAATCTTAGAGAATCTTAAAGAAGATCACATTAGCAGTTGCAGTTTGGTAAATGTAGTAACTATGCTCGCTTACCGGTACTGAGTATCTGTCTCTGTTGTTTGGTCTCAGTCCTCTTTTCTAAACTGAAGTTTTAATCTCGTGTTACTGGGGCAAAATTAACAGAAACATGTAGAAAAATACAGCTCAAGCCTCTGTGTATTATACAGTAGCTGAAATGTGAAATGTCAAATTTACTCCCCCTTCCACTCACAGTAGCAGTAGCAACAGTTTCCATACAGGAAATGATCACCGGTGGTCTTTGGCCATAAAAGTGAAGTGTGGCTTTTGTCTACCTCTGCAGCCCTGTATGTGAGGCTGTAAGGTGTAAGCCTTTACAAGACCTGCTGTACCAACTTGTTACACTATACAACCTCCAGACTGTGAGAAGCCTTGGATGACATGAAATGTTTTCATTTTCTTTTGTCATGGTTTAAAATGCACAAATGATTCAACTGACAAATCGTTTTCTAGTTCAGTGTGAAAGATAAATGTAAAATGAACTTTGCATTTTCAGTTCGGCGGACAGTGTGCATCATGAAAATGAAGATAAAAAACATGCCATGTGCATGTGAATTAGAGCTATGCCATCATGTAAGATTAAGTGGAAGTAAGATAGCAAAACGGCAAACTGAAAGAGGCAGTTTGTAAAGGCAATGCCAGCATTTTTCCAACCGGTTAAATGTAAATTTATCTACTGGCAGTTGTAACTGACACTGGGGTTTTCCGTAGGTGTGGTCCATTAGCTAGTCCTCTTAACTACAAAGCTCATATCTCGGACAGACACCTAGGTGTTCAGTGTCGTCCCTAAGGACACTGTTAGATGTTATATATTTTTCAGAAAGGAAACAAAACTGCAGTCAAACCATGGCACCAAAAAAAAGACAGGACTGACTCAATGACAGCACAATAAAACATTGTTATTATGGTTTGAAAAATTAGAAAATAGGACAGTTTGCTTCACAGATCAGATTTGCATCAATGATATCACTGAGGAATTTATAGGAGTATACCTGCTCAACAACACCTTTGTTTTGGGACCTGTGTTTTCCCCTGGAGTCAATCCACATATATTTAGTCTTTGATATGTGTGTGTTTGCATAGGTTTTGTTCTTGACACCGTGTTTCTGTTAGGGCACACACCTAGCTGTTATGAATCCTGAAACTCTGTAAGAAAATATTTTCTTAGATTGTTGGCTTTACACAACCTTAAGAGGCCTCTTACCTCACTCACAATAAAAGCACTGCATGCCTGGAAAGTGATGTGAGTTGGCATACATGGCACACACCAGGGTACTCCACACACGAGACAAAAATACCACAGTGCCTTGTCATAATAACACAGGTAACTGCATATATGTTGTAAGTTGAGTTTTAAATTAATGATGAAGAAGATTTTAGATTCTGTGCTGGACTTGAGCAAAAATAAATGCAAAAACACAAAACACAAACTATTTAAGAAAGCAACTTAACCAATTTGACAACACTGTCAACATTTGAAAAAGAAAACCAATGTGAATGGAGGAGAAAACAACTAAATGTACAAACAGCGTGAGTATCCCAGGAAGCAACAGTTAGAGTATGTCTAAGAGTATCCTCTTAGAAAGTAAAACTGAAAAAAAATAAAACATCCGTCCACATTTTATTCTTAGCACATCCTCATCACATCCGTGATGGTTTGTTAGAAGCTTTTTTTTTAAAGACAGTCAAAGAATTAAGAAACCTTTTACAACACTGCCCCTTAGTGGTGATGAAGTTACTATAGGACTATAATACGGTATATAGGTTCATAGACATAATACTTTGTCTAAAACTAAAAACAACATTCTTCTTATCCTATCCAAGGGGGGTTAATGATTGACGTTCTGTTTTTCCGTCCACCTTTATGTTAATAATTTATAGACTAGCTGCAGCCTTTATTCCCTTTAAGAATTTCTACATGTTTGTTAAGTTGTTTAGTGATATTATCCTCTGTTCACTCTCCCTCACATTATTTTTTATGTTTTAACAGTAAACAGTGTTAATATTGATGATCCTGTCCTAAATTTGTTTTATCTTTACACTTTTACTTGATTAACAGCTCACTTACTTTGTCCTGCTATAGGACAAAGTAAGTGAGCAGCATGGAGTGAACAAAAGCTGTTTCCCAACAAGTCCTCCGTCTGCGTTCTGCACCTCCTCTGCTATTGTGTCCTTATTGCTCTATAGGTGGAAAATCAGTACATTTACAAGAATTGTATTCATACATACATTTATATAGGTACTGACTATGTATTCAATGACTTTAGTTAGCAATTAATACTACACAGTACTTCGTAATTATTCTGAATATGCCTTTTTCTATGGGGATTTCAACCATATTTGATGCAATTATGTTTGTAATGTTTGCTTGTCTTAAATGTCAGACCTTTCCTTGTATTCTACACTGTGGTATTTTTGCTTAAGTGAGTAACACACCTGAGTACTTATTCCACTTTGTAAAATTCTAAGTGGCTAAAAGTAAAGACACTGCAAGAAAAACTGAGATACAGATTAAACATGTGAGAAATGTTAGAAATAGGCAAATATGTTATATCGAGCACTAGAAATTCATGACTCATATGTAATTGAGGTCCTACCACTTAATATTACATTTAGCCACTGTTCAAAACCTCTATGTAAACACTGTGTTTTGAAATTAATTAATTATGCTTCAACATGAGGACATTACAGGGTAGTGGATTTTCTGTCTCATAGTTAGAAGGTCATGGTTTCAGCCACATTTTAAAGACATGCAGTTAATCAGTAATTTTAAATCACCCATAGGCCCGTCTGCAGGCCCTGCAGTAGAGTGGTGACTTGCCCTGCTTCTCCTGTGACCCATAACTTCTTTAGTTAGTGAATGTTTATACATATGGCACTGCAAACTTTACTGTGGTTTTATAATCTAATCCAGTGCTACAGTTGTACTTCTGAGCACTTGTACTGGCATTGTGTGTGAATGTAGATGTATGTGTTTTTGTGTGGACAAAATTCATTTCCGTACCATTGGTTCTTTTGAGGTGTTAAATAAAGGTTGGGGCTATGATTAGAAAAGAGGAGTGAAGATTAAGCATGTTGTTGACAGCTTTAGAAAAAACAGCATGTGATTGTGTGTGAATTATTTTCAGAGAAACACAGTTCCACATGTGACTTTTTATTGCATTCACTTTGCAGAAGAAGATACTGCAAAAAAGTTAGTAAAAATATGTTTTTTTCTTTCCAAAGATTAATCATGTCTTCTTACAAACATACAGGCAATGTGACACTCTTGAAATAGAAAAAGTCAGACATTACCAGTCACATCAATGTACACAAGGACCAGCATCACGTTTCGAATAAAACATGTCAAATGCTTTAATGTGTTCAGCAATTTAAGAGCTCTCTTCAGATTCTGATTCCATGGCCCTGGGTTATGAGAGGTGAAGGGATGGCTGGGGCGGTCACAAAGGGGTCAAAGGCGCCTTTCTCTGGAGCCATTTGATAATACCCCCCAAAAAATACTATGATCCTTGTGTCTGTGCCCTTTAAGACACATGTTTGAGTGTACGTCTGCCCTGTGTGAGTGCAAACTGACAACATTAACACCACCTGGTGGTTTTGATTCTCTGCAGCTCCCCTGTTGCGGTGAATGGTTAGAGTCCCGCTGCTGTCCCATCACAACAAAAAATAAAACCAGCAAATGGTATGAATATTGTGGCTGATTGCTGTATTGCTCTCTGCAAATATGTAACCTTTGTAGTAATAATTTGTAAACATTAAAAGTATATGTTAGTACTTTAAACACTTTGTGAGCTGCAAAAAGCTTGTGTGTGAGTGGGTATGTTTGTGTGTGTGTGTGTGTGTGTGTTGAAGGGTTGCTTACAGAAATGAAAACACAAACACACAAAAAAGTTCACATAGGTCCCAGAGCAGATATTTATCACATGCTACAATCTTACAACATTTGCAAATTTACATTTACAGAAAAGGCACAGGAAATCATACGGTGTCAGCTGGTTTAAATAACAAAGCTGAAGAATGTGAGCGGAAGATTTGCGATAAACCAAAGGCATGTTTTAAATGAAAGTTCTTGATAATGACATTTTTTTCTTGACTCTGATAATTGCACAATACTGCACTTAGGTATTTTCAGTTTTATTTATATTGGATTTGTGATATTAAATTAATCTTGTAATCAAAGCCAAAGCTTCTGTGATTTTTTTTTCAGATTGTCACAGTACTAAAAACACCTGTTCTGCACATTATGGACATTATAGGACATGGCATAGGTCGTTATGTACAGTGGGAGTTTCCCCCTAGTTATTTGATTCTCTCTGAATTTGAAAACATGTCAAATGTCATGAGCATTTTCATTTTCTTGCCTGTTAAGAAACATCTGTGCTCACATAAAATCAAGTAGAAACATTTATTTTACAGCCAGGTCAAGGATGCTTGTTTTCATTGATGAGTGTGGTTTCTTTTATTGTTTCATGTCCAACAATACTTTGTGCTGAGGGTGCACGATCTTTATCACTCGGACGCCTGTTTGTACAGCACGAAAAGAGAGGATTTGGACTGAGGTCATTACTATAGTTCATTCTCTGATAGGGGTAAATGTGCCCTGCTCTCGTCCATGGGCACCCAATACCACGGTACACAGTTTTAATTAAAAGCTACAAAACATAAGCAAATCTAAAATGCAAAGAAGCAGAATCACACTGAAAAAGACATTCAACATGTGGTCTTTTTTTTTTCCTCACTAACTCAGCTCTGGCTGTGCTACCTGGTATATAAACATGAAAAGTAGAGAAATGCTCTGAAATGAATGCGTGTCTCTCTTAACTTGAAAGAATCCTGTGATGCATAGATGAGGTGTTATGAGGGTTAAGGTCCTTGCACCTTCAGAGTCTAAACCTCTGAATGTGTAAAAAAAAAAATGTAATGCTCTTCTCAACCTGAAAATGGACTTTTATTCTTCTACTTAAAGAGCTGTACACCTGCACTTGATCGTGTGATTTATCTATGTGAGAGCCCTCTTAACAGATGCAGCCATGTGCTGCTTTTACAGTATGTTGCTTTCTCAATGGGAAAGAAAGTCAGTGCCTAGCTATAACTCTCTTTCCCCTAATCTATTCAAACCCCATGTAAAAATGTCTAATCCCACATTGTATATGATTAAAACTCTTTCAATAGAAAAAGGTGTTTCTAAAAATTCAACATGGATTTTCATCAAGTAAAAACATTTCCCCCTGCATGTGTTCCTTTTCACATTTTTATATAAAAGAACACGCTTAATAAAAAAACCTACTCCTCCCCTCTGTAACCTATACTTTTAATTTCATTTTTAACACAAACACTCTGATTTTTTTGTTGCTTGGTAGAACTGTTCCCCGTGTTGCAAAGGTTTTAAACTACGCTTGTTCAACCAATTGGTTTTTGACCTGCATGTTCAAGAGTGTGCATTGCCTTGAGTTAGCTCTGTGTGTGTTTGTGCATGTGTGTGTGTGTGAATGTCTGTGTGTGTCTGTGTGCTCTCTCTTATGTTGAACATTTTGTGTGTGCAAGTGTGCTTTTGCTCTCTCTCACAGGTTCATACAGTGAGATCATCTGACCTGGCCCTGCTGCTGGCTTTGCTCAGTCGGCTCAGCGGTCTGGTGTCTTCTATCGTATCCGCGGCCTCCATCCCTGCCTCCGCTGGAGTTACCCCTTCCCCGTTCACCGCACCTTCTACCTCTACATCCTCATCCATGACCTCCTTCACCTTTTCTGCTTCTGCCTCTGCCTGCTGCACCTCTTTCACTTCCTCCTCATGTAATATTACCCCCCCTGTCTCAGCCGTCTGAGCGTAGGAGGGTAGAGTTTCATCATACACCTTAGAGATGTCCTCCATGGGCAGCACCTCCTCCACTTTCTCCTCCAGTCCCTGGAAGGGTGGGGCACCTCTGCCAGCCTCCATGCCCACTTCAGCCAGTGGGTAGAGGTGAGTTACAGGTGGGGCTTTCTCTTCCTCCAGCAGCTTGTAACCTTTGGCTCTCTGCAGCGAGGACACAGCCAATGGGGGCAGGCTCTTTCCATGTGGGGACAGAGGGGCCGACCCCTCACCTTGGGCTGGGGCCGGAGCTGGCTTACGAAACACAAAGCGAATCTTCTTCAGGCCCAGGTGACTGATCTCCACAAAGTTGAGGAAGAGTGAGACACAGGCCACAGCCAACATGAAGATGATGAAGACCGTCTTCTCCGTGGGGCGGGACACAAAGCAGTCCACAGTGTTGGGGCAGGGCCAGCGGCTACATTTGTACAGAGGCAGGATGCGAAAGCCATACAGGAAGTACTGGCCCACAACAAAGCCCACCTCAAACAGAGTCTTGAAGATGATGTGGCAGATGTAGGTCCTCAGCAAGGTGCCCTCCAGCCGGAATTTCTTGCTTCCTTTTGTGCTTGTCTCCTTAGTGGTTCGGACACTTCCCTGGTCAGGTGCTAGAGGGAGACGTTCCTCACTCAGCTCCTGCTGCCGGCTAAGTTCTGCCTCTTCACGCTCCTTACGTTTCTCCTCCATGTGGACATGGTGCACCGCATGCCCCACATACACTAAAGACGGTGTGGACACAAAGATAATTTGCAGCACCCAGAGGCGGATGTGGGAGATAGGGAAGGCCTCATCGTAGCACACGTTCTCACATCCAGGCTGCTGTGTGTTGCAGACATAGTCAGACTGCTCATCGCCCCACACAAACTCTGCCGCCGTGCCCAGGATGAGGATACGGAAGATGAAGAGCACTGTGAGCCACACCCGGCCAATCACCGTAGAGTGCTCGTTTACTTCCTCTAAAATATTACCCAGAAAGCTCCAGTCACCCATGATCGGTCCGTAGCACTGCAGAATGAAGGGTGGGGTAGGGAGGGACATGAAGGGTGCAGTTAGACAGGGAGGGTGGGGTAGGAAGGAAAGCCGGGGAGAGGAACAGAGTGCCAAAAGTAAAAAATGTAGGAAAACTGGAATAAGTCAAAAATTTAACACAAGGCATGATTTTATGCTACAGTTAGGCGACAGGGAGAATTTGAAGGTGAAATTCAGGATTTCTTTTTCCAAAGTTGGTTAAAAGTTCTTAAATGTTAAATAGAAACTTTTAGGACATTGATTTAATTGTAATGAAGGCTGCTAGTTTCTAATGTTAATATTATTACCCATGTCAAACTGTAACAAACAAGCAAACCACAAATCTCTCTCTCTGGCTTTTAAAAAACTCAAGAAATATAAACCACTAACGATTCCTCAGAAAGTAACACATAGTCCCCTCGTCTGTAAGGTATGATAAAGGTTAAATGTAATTAAATGGGCAACTTGCCACAGCTGCGGCTCCGGCGAAGTTGAGTCCTGTCCCGTTCTCTTGGCACCCGGCAGGGGAAAGTGAACTTTTTTCTGCCCTCTTTCCCACCTAAAGCCCTGTCCTTGTCGCCCCACTGAGCAGATGTGAATGAATCGGCTCTGATGGTTGGTTTTTAGTTTGCTGCAATATTTAAGCTTGGAGCCAGACGGCCTTTATTTGCCGGGCGACGTGTGGTGACGCAAAAGACAATAGGATCAACAGAGCCAGAGCGGGGATGTATGGGAGCAGGCCTCAGGCTCCCACACCAACATGGATGCTGTATGGTCAGGGCACTGGGTCCACGGCACAGTCCAGCTCCATGCATGCATTTTCGTCGTGCATCTACTGTATATAGAAGCAATGCTACAATAGAAAAAACAACAGTAACAGCGTTTGCCTCAAGCTTTAGTGCCATGTAGTATTCCAGCAAAAATGGAGGGTCAGTGGCAAAGCATTGAACACTGGTTTTTAACTTTTTTCATATAACTATTCAATTCCGACAACAGTTAATGAATTTTAACAATAACAAAAAGTTTTAAATAAGTTGAATGATCACAGTTTTGATTTTGAAAATGTGATATTTTGACTGTTGTTATTTAAAACTGTACAAAAGAACTAATTAAAACGTTAACTTATAGTGTCATTCATACACATATGTCCAGCACACATGGCCCCCACAGGACACCACATATAGCAAGTTACTGTAGATCTGCCATGCTGGCATTTTCAGAAAAAACTGAATACCTCTGAATCCGGTTGGATATTTGTTCCGACTTGTTATGACTTATATCAGTCTTAAATCTACAACAAAATTAATAGAAAGATATTTACCAGACTGAAATATCTGAGTAAATACAAGTTTAATATTTTTTTCAGCGCATTGAGACAGTAAAATGAATCTATTTACAATTACACATTTTCATAATCTATATATTAGGATATTTCAAGATCTTAAAATGTACAAGTTTTATAGATTGAGACTCATTTACTACTCCTCTCATAAAATGTAACACAAGAATGAGAGCCAAACTAATAACATGCAAACACAAACGTGTCACACTTCATTAAAGCTTCACTCAAAAATGTACATTTTACCTAATGTGAGTTTTCACAGAGCAGATAACAAACTCCATCCCTGCATGTGCATTTCTGTGTGCATCATCATATCTGTGTCACGTAGCTGGAATGTGAAGCATGTCAACTACTGAGTGAAAGGACACACTGAAATTTCTCTATTGGAGGTTATCAGAAGCACTGGTGGTTAGTCAAACTTTCCCAACTCAGGGAAGAAAAATATTCAGCAGCAATCTTTGATCACTGAATCGTTCCACAGATGTTTGAAAAGAGGAAAAGCTACTGCGGTGTCTAAATCTCTTGGATTCCCATTTTAAAATACCTTGAAAATTGCAAAACTAAAAGCCTTATAATAAAATAGCAGTTATATTAGCCACATGTTAAAATATGAATAAAATCTTACTTGTACACTTGGGAAAAATGTATAGTGATAAATAAGAATTTAAATTCGGTCTCTGTGGTTCTGATTCCTGAATTTGGCATCACAGCTTCAAACGTTGCTTCAAAAAAACGCTTAAAAAATTGTTTATATGTTTAATTTAATAAAATATTACATAGTATTATTTGTGTGATTACTTGCCTTTTTCGGGACCTCAATTATTGTGAATTGATTTGTCAATTTATATTCAACCTAATTTAATGAATAACGCGAGGAAGTAATTGACACTAAATATTTATTTAGACTACAATACAATAGATTTGTTTTAATGAAATATTTTAGTGATAAATTTAATAATCAAACCGTATTAAATATAATATTGCATTTTACTTTATGACTAAATCTAAATCTTGATTAATTGTGGTTTTCTCTATGTATATGTTTTCCTTGCTTGTAATAACTCATCCATCTTTAAAATTCACGGTCATATTGGCTAATCAAAAAACTTTTAACTTTTAAAATCTTTTAAATATATATATATTTACATATAAGCTACCAGAATTAAAATATACACATCTATACATGTTATATACATATATGACAGTAAAAATCAATAATTAGGGTTTTTTCCTATCTAAGGCATAATTAGTCGGGATCAAGCTCATTTGTAGAGATAGTTTAAACAGGTTTACAGGTGCTTCCTCATTTCTTATAGGTTGTTGTGTTTTTGTGAATTAGGAATTGGGCTTTCACTGTCTGCTCAGTCACAGTTTAACCTAATGTTGTTCATTGATTTAAAATGAAAATTTATTTTTATTGCCATTTTGTGACCATTCAATCAAGTGTATTAGCAAGTGGGAAACAGGATGTGCAACATTATCAATGTATATCAAACTAAGACTTGTTTGTTCCTAACATATTTATTTTGTTAACTACATTAGTAAAATGTTTATTTAAAGAATGATCTTGTTTGTCTTTTATTTAAACTGTTGAAACTTTGCTCTCCCTGATTCACACAGATTCACCAATTTAAAGGAAGGAACTAAACAATTTACATGGCAGCTTAAAACAGTTTATTTATAGTTACACAACTCATTTCCCTTTGTACAATTTAATGTCCAGGTTCCATAGTTCCAGCCCTGATGACTTTTTCCTGTAGTTAAAAAGGTTTGGACAATGGTATTTTCACTGGAATCTAATGTATACTTTATCTATATTTGGTAGTAAACTCTCACGTAATGTGTAACAAAACTATGTGAAGTATGTTGTCCACAATTCAGAATTAAGGTCTGAAAAGTTGCACATGAATCTTCCCAGTGACACCGGTTATTAGAGTTTGACCCAGAGGACTGGGTGCAAAATAAAACGTTACATGACCATGAAAGGGGAAAAGAAACATACAACATGTTTAATTATGTTTTTAGTAGTATTTTATTTAGTAGAGCTGGACTTAATCTACATCTATATATCTATATATATCTATACATATCTATATATATCTATCTATTGATCTATCTATAAGAGACAAAAGAGACAGTGAAGAGAACTACACACAGCACAATTAATTGTACAACTCACAAAATGCAACTAATCAATATAATTTATTTATTATTAATCTGCAACTTTTTGCCAGAAGAAGTCAGTGTTTCTTTTATGGATGTATCTCCACTCTGCCCATCTCTTTATGGCACACCTTCACTGTCTCTCAGCCAATAGCATTCTTGGTTGGAGGTGACCTCACAGGACTGGTGACTTAGACCTCATGATGTTTGCTCTCTGGGCTCTCTGGGCTTTGTTAGTGGCAGATTTAGCCTCCAAAGTGAGACTCCACTGACCCCATAATGTTTGACATAATCCTAAAGCAAAAGCCACAAAAGTGAGATACTATACAGGATGATGCCATGTTGAATGTCCCCCAAATCATTTGCTAATGCTTCTCTCTGAATAATATGTTGTCCAGGAACATCTGTGTGTATGTTAGCTGACAGGATAAAACTATGGTTTCCATATGTCCAGGAGCAGTGATACCTTCTTATTTGAAAATGTCCCCAACAAGAAAGCCTTTATACTTGCTCTGCTCTGGTCCCTGGACGCCACATGGGCTCAGTCCGTTTTGTGTCGGACGATAGAAGCCATTCTCAGAGCTCTGTGGAGGCATCAGGGAGTAGCCGCCGAGCTTTGGGACCAGGGGACTCCCTTTAAAGAGTCGTGTGTTGGTATAGTGGACGCATGCATGCTAAGCCCTACGATGGGCCTGTGAATGGCACCAGGATTTCACACAAAGACATGATGTCATGATGCAGGGTGCAGACTCTATTGAGCATGTGCAGCGAGGCGTGAGCCCAGATTAAACCTCCGAAGCAGGGTACCAACCGGCCGTTAATCAGAATGCTAACACGCTAACAAACATATCGTACAGCAATCTGCCTATGGCGCGATGGTGCCACACGCTTTCTGCTCTCAGGGCCTCTGAAAGACAGGAAGTAATACACATCTTAGTTTGTAATGTCTTTATCGACGTTATCCAATTGAAAACATATTTAATCTTACAACATTTGTAATGTGTTGGTTTAATTTGGCCTCACGGTCATCTCTCACACAATCAGCATCTCTCATCACTCTCTGAGAAAAACACTATTTAGGAGGAGGTTGTTCTTATACTGAAAATAACATACTGTTCTGACAAATGTACAATGATGCGAAACAGGTCATTATGTAAAGTGAAGGCAAACCTTTTAGTCCACCACGCTACTAAAAGTAGTTTCTAGTAGTTGTCCCATTAAAGGACTATGTCCTTGTCATAACAGCACACGGATGGTCTGTCTACACTGTGTCGGCACAATAGAGGGAGCTATCAGGAATGACTGCAGCACATCAGGAAATGCAAGCAAGGAGGAAAACCAAACTCATAGAAGCTGCTGAAGCAGAAGTTTTGAAGTGGTTTTAAAGACAAGGAGGATGAGAAAAAAGGAGAGACAAAAGAGACAGTGAAGACAACATACTACACAAAGCACAATTGTACAACTCACAAAATGGAACTAATCAAAAACACACAAATTACTAGACTTTGTCCTAAAGTTGATTTCTTTGAGACTTTACAGGAGGATCATCAAGAGGAGCAAAAACAACTGAAGCATGTTCACAGCAAAAACATTTAAAACTTATAAGCAGCTCGTTACTGACATTTCTTTAACTTGACTAAACTTAGTTTCTTTATAACAGCAACAGATCAGACAAACAGGATCTTAACCCTTTGAATCTTTCAGGGCTTCATGAGCTCATAGGTGTTAGTGAAAATCCCTCGGAAAAAAAAATTATTTTAGATTTTGTTTGCCTTGTACCTCACTTGTGAGTAGCTTTGGATAAAACCATCTGCCAAATGACCAAATGTAAATGTAAAGGTTTTTCAGGTTCTTCCTGAAAAATGTTATTATTTCATCTCATAAGTGTCATTTCCCTCTGCAACAGACACCTTTTCATAGTAGAAAATCTGTACTGACAAATATACTAAACCATATGGGTAGAAGCAGGACTCCAGCTTTGTTCTGTATTTGATGCTTTTTCAGTCAGAAGCAATGGACTGTAGTGCTACAGGCAGGACAGGAATGCTGCAGTGTACTGGGAGTCAGGCTACCATAATGTTAGTCTGTACTGTTAAAGATCTCAAGGTTTGCTGTCGGCTGAAAAAACGTGATAATAATTCTTCCTGTACTGTACTACACATTTATATTGTCATTTAAACGAGCTACTGAAGCTGATAGGGGGCATCCTTTAGTCAGCAAAGGACTTTATAACCAGCAACTTTGAGCCTGTCCAGTAATGCAACAGAGGCTCAGACATGTTTATTTTGAGCCTTTTCAAAATCAGAGTTAATATTAGTCGTAAAACATCTGATGGAAAGACTCGGATGACATCTGATGAAAATGACTGAAGTCAGAGTGTTTCCTTCCCCGTCGTTAAAAGTTGTATTCACTTATATCCTTTGAGCAAAGGGCAGAGCTGAAAGAAGAAGCCGTCAACTGCTGGGATTTTGCTTCCTTGGTAAGTTAGTAAAATAATTCTTTGTACAGCAAATACATGAAGGATATTACAAAAACTGACAAATGCACATACACTCTGCACATACTCAATAGGTGGACTCCGGTGTGGAACCAGACTGAAATAAAATTTTGTTCTGGCACAAAGCGAAATTTTATTCACCTAACTAATTGTAAAATGAAGGGAGTCTGTTTCACAGCTATCAGTGTTGTAAAATCAGTGTAGCTACTGTGGCAAACTCACTGATGAAAAGTTAACATCAGTGTCTCTGTCTGGCCATCACACCTTTTCTCAATTCTCTCACTGACACAGAATTTTGTGTGTTTAGAACATGAATATTACTCATTTAATCCACCCCATCCCTTGACTTGTAAACACTGTAGAAATGTACCATGACGTATCTGAGTAACCCTACTTCGTTGGGTACACATATACAGTCTCTGCTGCAAGTTCTACCTTTAACATCATACTCACAAGCTGTTGGTAAAATAATTATATGGTTTTAATATAAAAATATTCAGACGTATCGATATGGTTTATCAAACTGACACGACATAAATTGTTAAAATAAGCTCCACCTTTACCAACATTGACCCTTGTGTTTTAATAATTATATGTACACATCCATGTTTTGCCATAATTACCATAATCAGTGTTGTATTGTAATAATCCATTTTATATAAGTGAATCTTAGTGTAGTACTTTTACTTTTGTACTTTAAGCAAGTAAATGGCTTAGGGCTTTTACTTGAGTAAAAGATTTGAAGTGATGCTGGAACTATTTTTTGGACCAATATTTGCACTTTTACCTGAGTACTGAGTTTGTTTATTTCTACAAGCTCTGCACACAGTGTATGAGGCTGTGTAGCTGCAGACAGTGCCGAAGCCGAACTTTGACATTTAATGTTGTGGCTGATTGTTGTATATTTCACAGTTGTAAGATCCACATTCACAAACAAACTATGTATTCAGCTGTAGAATATGATGCACTAATATAGATATATCCTCCCAACAGCAGACAGCATGGTTCAAATTGGTTTCACAGAGACTAAGTACAAAATTCTCTTTACAAAGTAAGACATCATAATCACATTTGATGCATTTCATTAATGTGTTTCTCATTTGATTTGATACACTATACACATGCATTATATACGCTCAATAATTCTTTGAAGTCATAATCTCCATTTTTCTCAAAGACCTTTTTCATAAAACAACAAATAAATTGACAATTAATGTATAAAAGCAGAGGAAAGAAGTACATACACACAAGAGGGAAATCACTTAACCTCATTGCAAAACCAATTAAGCCATCTTAAATTAAAATAAATTGACAGTCCAGCAGTCCGAAGTCTAAATTACAGCAGTCACTCCACAGGGCTTGCTGGCAACATTAAATTATTATTAATAATTACCATAGTTCGGTCACTTTGATTAGGGATTTGTAATTAGTTTTCAAACCTGAGCTTTAAAGAAAAGTATGTCTTTTTTGCCATTCGCTTTTTTTTAAAATTACACGAGTCTTGGCTGGTTAACAAGCACAGAAAGGAGAAGAAAGGAAAAAGGCCTCCACAGCAGTTTAAAGAGATGAAATCAGCAATGCCCTTCATAGATACAACATGACCTAAGTCCCATGACACAGCACAGCACTAAGACCTCAATGGCATCAGGCTTTACGCTTAAAGACAGAGATGCACTTGTTTCTGAACTGTTTTTTTTTTGTTGTTGTTGTTCCCTGTGGTTTTATCATGTCTCTTTGTGTTTTAGTGACCTACTGGCTTGGTGACAAAGCCTTCATTTTTCTCTTTGTAGGCAAAGATTTTTTGTTTTTCATGAGTCATATGTTTAGAGTGATTTCTATTGTTTTGAGTGGAGCTGTGAGATGTTAAGATACCAACATTTTAACAGCAGCTTTCTTTGTTGTACAGCCACTTTCACACAGACCATTCTCCCTGCACTTTCAAGTGTGAACATTCGTCTCCGACAATTTCTCATTTCCTCTGAGAACTGTGCAGTTGTTTCTTTCCTGTGATGGTGAGAAAGTTTGAAACCATACACAAAATGTGCTGAGTAAACAATGGTGAAATTGCGACCACTTGCTTCAGCGTCAGCAACTGCAAACTGGTGACAAGACTTATGGAAGCGGTGGTATAGGAGTTTGACCTGGGGATTTTCAAACTGAGGCCGAAATGTATGGCCGAGGCTAAGGGCATTCTGAGGTGGACACACACCCAGAAGCACTGCAATATGTCTCACATCTGGTCCCAGGCCATTGCATTGTGTTTTTGAGGGCTGAGTTCTCGTCGCCCAGCTGGACTTTGGTTGGACCATTGTATTTGGGCGGTCAGATTTGTTGAATTTGGACGAGACCACTGTCCTTCATGTGCTCACACTGCTCACGCAGACGATAGTCTCAGGGTCATTTAAAGGCTGGAAGTAAAAAAACAGGTCTTTTAAACACACTGGCACACAGACACACATGCATACAATTTTGAGAACTGAGAAAGTAAAATGCGTCACTACAAATACAAAGCAATGTTAAAAAATTTACGTTTGTTCCTTGGTAAATATTTTTCACCGGCCATTGTAGAACAGTTTGTTAGAGAGTTAAATACAGATTGATTCTGGGTAAGATTAGAAAACAGTGTGTTTTAATGGTGAGAAGATTTTACTGTTTGGACTCACTACCTGCATTTATACTTAAGGTTTCCCCTTCCATGTCCTGTTACAACACCACCAAACACCACCCTCCTGTGTCTCCTGTTTAAGGAGCATTCATTGTCTTGTATAGAGGCAGTTTCTTTGGGGACATTTGCTGGACATAGTATTTTGATTGTCACTCGCTGTGTGAGGATGATTTGTGTGACCTACCAGCTGATTCTGAGCTAATGTGAGTAATATCAATAAAGGTAAAAGGGGCTTTCGTCATATTTTGTTAACTATAGTCACACAAAGATTGAACTCATTTGATAGAATATCATTTTATACATTATATGCCTAAAAACAGGTATTTGTGAGAGTGAGTGTGCCAATTGCAAATAAAGACATAAAATCTCCTACAGGCTCTGTCTTTGTCTTTTCTGTGAAAATTAGCATGATGGGAGGAGGTCAGAGAAGCCAACATGCCCAGATGTGAGAAAAGAGATGAATGATATTATTATTTTCAGAGAGAAAGCTTTTAAAATGATCGATTAGTCTCAATCCATTTTTAATAGGATTTTATAGTTGATAATGAAATTATATTATTTGTTTCTATGATTATTCTCCATCCACGCTTATCACGAGCAGAACTGCAAGAGAAACTGAGAGCTCAGGAAAAGATTCAAATTAAGATTAAGCTAGGAAATAAAGACAAACACTGCAAAAAAAAGAGATGTTCCTGTCAGTCTGGGTGGACCTTAACCAAAGAAGCCCATTAAGGCCTGAAAGTAGCTGCTAAAGGTCAACATCTGTAGAAGGAACCTGACGTAGGGGCTTATACTCTATTTGTAATTGTACCAAATTGTACTGATATATATTTGTACCAATATATCAGTGCCCATTTCCCAGTTTTCCAAACGTCTGCCTGTTTTGCAGCTCCCTTTGGTACATGGCTGGTCTGATGTGCCATGTACTGAAAAAAGGCTTAGCCTCAGTTATGCAGTGCACAGATATTTTCGAATATCAAGGCCTTTTGGATGTTCTCCAAACCCTCCCTATTTTATGCATTTCAAACTGCATCTGTTTTGAAGTTTCAGCTTTACAGGACAAAATATTTTCTGTATTTATATTTATTTAATATTTATTTAATATTTAAAAATGGCAGTAACACACATCCTAAAGTAACATGTTTCAACTCTGACACAAGCTCTTAACTTCTGAAGTGAATTATAACATTTAAAAATGCTATGAACATGGCCCAGTGATAAATTATCTCAAGATTTGCTGAAAGAAGGATTTTTGCTTCCCCGCAATCTAGGTGTACCCTGGTCACTCTCAGGAGTTGGGCTTCAGACTGCTGGGATCACCTGCTTCACCTGGCAGACTGGTTCCCACAGTGCTGAGATCCACATTGTGAGATTTGTATGAAGTTCATAAATTTGGATAACACTGATTATCCATCGATCCATCTTCCTTTATCTTCCACTTATCCAGAGCCGGGTCTCGATGGCAGCAGGTTTAGTAAGGCTCACAGACTTCCCTCTCCCCAGCAATGTTTCCAGCTCCTCTGACGGGATTCCAAGGCTTTCCCAGGCCAGTTGAACTCTCCAGCGTTTTTTGGGTAAACCCAGGGATCTCCAGGCAACCAGGAGGCATTCCTATAAGATGCCCAAACGACTTCATCTGGCTCCTTTTGACACAAAAGGAACAGCGGCTCTACTCCAAGCTTCCCCTGGATGTCCAAACTCCTTCCAATGTCCAAATGGGGGTGGGGGTCAGAAGGCAGACTGATTGGTAAATCAGGAGCCTTGACTTGCAGCTTAGCTCCCTCTTCACCACAATGGTTCCGTACAATGTCTGCATTGCTGCTGATGTTGCACCAAGCTACCTGTCAAACTCACACTCCATTTTACCGTCACTCATAGTTAAACCTATAAGATAATTACTCTTTCACACTCATTCCCAACCTGAAGGGGATGATCTACCATGGCCTAAGACCTGGAGGTGCTAACACACTTCCCCCAAAAAACTGACCACATCTCCTAAATCTAAATGGGTGCTTTAATGGCAAAATATCAAAACTTAATAAAATAACAGTCCTAGGATAAAAATTATAACCAAATTTCTCTAAAACCTAAATCCACCTCTGCACTGACTCAACAGTTGATCAATCAGCACACACATATATAAATAATGGTTTCTATTTGGCTGGAAAACACCTTATCTGAAGTAGGAGCTAAAATGTTTCCTTAAAGGGGCAAACTAAGGACTTTTATGGTTTTATGGTTAGTCCTGCAGTGTGGACACATAGCCTTCACAGAACTAGCCATGAGGTGTTACCCAGGACGGTCGGCTGTGGGGCTCAGTGAAGCCAGATAACCCCAGGGGAGTCTGAATAGGGTGAGTTGCATTAGTAGTACAGGAAATAAGCTAACCTGACAACTTTATGTAGTCTAGCCTAGAGAGACAGACAAGGGGTGAGACACAAGGCAGAAATTGTTCTCACTGGTGAAAGGAAGTGGAGGGGCAATTTCCTCCCTGTGTAATGCCAGGCCAGAAGGAAAGGATGTAAGTGCTGTGTGTGGCTGGAAGTGAGGAGCTGGATGAGAGAGACTGAAGTTTTTCGATGAATAACACAGAGCCGAGACGATAAAAATTCCTGTTAAAGGATGCTGCATACATGTCGCATTTCCTTTAACTGTGGAAAAGGTCCACTCAGAGGGCTGAAACCTTATTATTAATGCTTTACCTGGTGAAGTTACGTTTATTATTTCTGATAATAAGCCAGTTACCATGTTAATGAACTGTGAGGAAACAGCACAAAAGGAGGATGAAGGGAATTGGGAGGTTTTTTGATTAAAGTGCATCAAGGGCAACTAAAGTTCTGAGACAGCAGTGTAAGAATGAACGCAGTGGGCGTACGTATCGCTCAGGGCAGGAAGAGCTGTATGAAGGGCTAGAGATAGATTTCAGTGCAGGGCAACGCCCACTTTGTCTCGATCAGGGGAACACATGACCCGACACTGGATGATTTTATGCCTTTAGGTCTCCTCAGTCAGCCAGCCGCCCAACACAATGTTATCTACGGATAGGAGTGTCACCACACACGGTCAGCCATCCACTGCCAAGCACCCACAATAGTTTCTCACACATTTTCAGTGGGCAAAAGAAATGATTTAATGTTGTTTCCTCGAATGAAGCCGAGTCACTAACAATGACCAGGACAAACAGGAAGTCATAAAACACTGCCTTAGTGTCTAAGAAAAACACCCTAAGCCACACAAAATGTTCAAAACATTAACATTTGTCAAATCACCTGCTAAACTGCCCCTTAGTATTCCTGCATTTCATTTCAATGTATTGCATTCAATGGAAGAAGAGGCAGCACTGAGAGCCCGCAGGGTCTTTTTCATTGAACTCGGCAGGTGACTGCATGTTGCTATAAGTCTGCTGGACTTGAACAATACTGTTCTTTCATTCATTGTTTGTTTTCAAGGATTTATGGGAGTCATATAAACACAGTCAGTCTTCATACACACATAAAACATATATACTGGACAAATAAAGTCTCACACACACATGCACGGCACCCGTCTGTCCATATGTATACGTTTTCTTGGGTCAGGGATCTTGTAGATATCTCTTCCTGTGTTTGTTAGGCTGCTTCTTCTCCATGGCTGCACAGAGTGATGCTATGAACTCCATAGTCACATGGAGTTATTGCATTAAGAGTCTTTATTTCCTCTGGCTCTCTCCATATCTTGATAACCTTGTTCTTAGAAGGGCGGAGGAGGAACTGACAAGGTCCACTGTTTGCTTTCATTTGTTAAACCATCACTGAATCTGCACAAAGAAACATTCAACATTTTTACACTTCTGGAATACAACATTGATAGAGGATTTCAACAACAGCCCCATTGATTCTCATTATTTGAGGCTAATAATCCTTTTTCACACCAGACTTTTTGACTTGTCACAGTAGGAAAAGCACATGTTGCAAAGAAGCACATTAATGATGTCCATTGTCTATTAAAAGTCATTTGATGTGATAGGGAGCTTGTTGAATAGCAGAGCCCCGACACCAGACTTTAAAACATTTTATAGCATTGAACATTGGTGTTTCATCTTAACATAAAGGCATAGTTCGTATAATTAGTTTTGATAAGGATCCCTTCAAACATAAGGCCTGTCATTTTCTACAATAAGTGCACAGTTGCAGGAAAAAATAGTGGCACTGTTTGCAATTTCCTGGTTTTCTGCATAAATTGGTCATCAAATGCGATCTGATCTTTACCAAAGTCACAAATAACAAACACAATATTTGTAAGATGATAAAACACAAACATTTAAGCTCTTTCATGTCCTTATAGAACACACCCATTATACATAAAAGTGATGTTGGAAAAAGTAGTGCTAACTTTAAGCTTCTCAAAGACTTTAAATATTCATCAGTCCACAGTTAGATAGACATATTGTCTATAAATGGAGATGATTTGATGCTGTCTCTACTCTTTGTAGAAGTAAACTTGCACGATATCTATGGCAGGACATCATAGAGGAAGTCATTGCTCTCGTAAAACAACGTTGCAGCATGCTTGAAGTTTGCCAAAGTTTCACACCTTAAAACCCTACAGGGAATTTGTCTTGTGGACACATGAAACAAAGGTAAAATTGTCTGCAAGCTGAAGCTCAGAAGAAGCTGGGTGATGCAGCAGAACAGTGACCCTAAACATTGAACTAAATCTACTACAAGTGGTCCGGTCAGACTCCAGACCTCAACCTCATAGAGATGGTTTGGAATTACCTACAGAGAACCACCAAACATCCTAAGAATACAGCTTATCTGAAGAAGTTGTTTAAAGAAACGAAATCCCCTTGAACGTTCTGCAGGCCTAACACTTGAACAGGAAATGCTTGCTTGAGGTTATTGCTGCCAACGGTAGTTCAACCAGTTATTAAAATATGCCATTACTTTTTCCACCATTACTTTGTATGTTTAACAGGTGTGTTCAATTACAACATTATTTATTATGAAAAATGTAACCTGGAAAGTGTTGCCCAAAAATCTTGCACAGAGATCTCTGTTTGTTCCGGCTGTTAACAAAGCAGAGACCTCATCCGTGCATTTTTACTATTTTTACTACTATTTTTCCTATATAACAACATTTTCTCATTATGCTTTATAAACATATTCATTTATGATCATGTGTACATTTTTTCAACAACTGTTTGCTTCACATCTTTTGTGATGATGAAACATGTTGCCCAGTGGAGCATGTTTTCATGTGTTTTGAATCATTTTTGAACAATAGCTCAAGTCTATGGCACTTCGTGTCATGAATCATTATGTGTGTTAGTGTTATATATAGTTAAATAGGCCAGATTTATTGCTTATTCCTTTGTTTGTATGTAATTCTGCAAAAACGATTCATTTCATGCTATAAATGGCAGATTTACAGCAATACCATTTAACTTTTGAAAAAAGGGCTTCCGCTTATAAATACAAAAATTATTTCAGTACTAATAAACATTGATCTTTGTTTAAGTCAGTACATTGTTTGATTTAGCTGGTGTCTTAACTGTTCTGGTCAGTTGTTGGTGGCTAATAATAAAAAACTTTATGTAGCGATCTTTAATTGACAATACCATGTCAGAACAGACTTTGACTCTTCTCTACTTGTTACACCGTGTTTCTAAAGTCTCAGACTAACATGCCTACGACATTGGTTGTTTTTCAGTGTATGTTACTTTGTCTTGTTTGAAAGGAAACACACACATACTGCACAGAGCCGACAGCAAACTGAGATAAATGAGGAACAACCATTAAGACAGCCATCCTTGACACGTATGATGCATGTGTGCTCCATAATTGTCCAAAATTCAGTCATAATCAGTGCCTTGGATCTGGGAAAGCATTTCCGGCATAGTCGGAGATTAGCTGGTAAGAATAGCTTCAGTCTAAATCTGTACATATATCAGTGCTGGAAACAGATGGACTCTCAGTGACAGAACTAAAATACATGACAACTCACTAACTTGCTATCGCCTTCTTGCAGTCCCTCACCTGTTGGCTCAAAGCTTTGTCACCCTACAAACAAAAAGCATGGCGGATAATTTATTGCCTTCTTTTATCAGTGTGTTAACAGAACAGCACTGGTTTAATAGTAACATAGTTGTCAGTAGTAAAGATGTAGGTGATAGAATTGGTCAGTCCTTAATCGGGCACAAAATATGTATATGCACAGTTTATGCCGTCATAAATTAGGTTGAATCGGTCTTCCTAAATCAACATTGACATTTTATTGTCACATTGGGCCATAGCTCAGAGAGCCACAGGTGGATCATCAGATGAGTTGGAAAGTGTATTTGAGGATGTGATGGCCGCTCAGTAGCATTTGTCCATCAAGCGTGGTTTCCCTCGGACTCGGCTGAGCAGGTCACATGCAGAATAGAAAGTAGGGTCAAGCTCTTGAACATTTGGCACGAGTTACACTAATGCATCCCGGCAGTGGGCACTTTTTCGATCAAATAGAAGTCAACACTACACTACTGTATGTCCACAGGCATAAACGCGTGTCGTCTCTCCTCCCTGGGCCTGTATATCTGTGTATCACACACACATTCAGACCTTATTCTGGCAGAGAAGCTGTAAGATGAAATTAAGTGAAGTTGTGGAACATTACTTCTTTGTTGATAGTCACTTTATTATGTTATTCTGTGTAAATAATGTTCCACTTCTAAATCCAGCCTGATGAGCAGCACAATGGAAATGTCAGTGTAGCCTTTAAAATGAGGAAGGATTAGGATAAGGAGGTAATTAGAAAGTAGCAGCATCTTTTCCATCCCTTCCTATGACTGGCTGAGGCCTGAGGGGATGCTAGATGTTCCATAGGCTTTTGTTTAAGAAACTTTGCAAATCGCAGTGAGCCCTTTTTTATGATCATCAACCTTTTCAACATGCAGAAGGAACAAAGATGTTCTAGTCTTAGTACACCGGCTGAGGTAGCATCAACAGAAAGGACAGTGAAAACTTCTCACAAAGAGGCTTTGCACTGGAAGAAAGAAGGTTTAGCTGTGTCTTTTAAGAAAGGAGTGACTACACACCAAAGACATAAGCAGGTTAAATGTGTTGGGTGGGGTACTGCAGGGTCACTGCTTCTGGTCAGATGGTCTGGGTTTGTCATGAGATCCTTAACACTTGGTTTCTCCAGCTATTTATACAAATGTTATTCTCTTCTCTAGGTCAAAGGCACAGTTGTTGGAGAGGAGAATTTAGTCATTCAGACCAGTTATTAGGCCATGACATTGGCAGGACGGAGAAAATTGGGTCAGTGTACAAAACCAAAAATGTAGAGTGTCTTTGATTGCAAGAAACAATTCATGGTCAGTGAACTGAGAAATGAAACTAACTCTTCAAAGCAATAGTTTGGCATTTTGGGAAAAGAGCTTGTTCTATTGTGAAAAAGATGAGAAGATCAACACCACACCAACATCTGTATCATAAAACTAAGAAACTACAGCCACCAGCCTGGAACTTTGCTTTGCCCAACCACTGGTAAAGGAGAAGCAACAAGCCTGACTCTGTCCACTTGCTTAAGATCTCATCATGCCATCGAACACTCTATAGTTCAACTACATATTTAAATAGGAAACAACAAACATTGAGGTTTGATGGTGGAGTTAGACTATTTTTGGACTGGGTGCAGTTGCTTCCTGGGGCTGAGCTAATAGTCTCCTTCAGCCTCATAGCCTGATAATTAGCGTAAAGACATATATGTAAAACTGCTTGATTAAGGTGAGAACTTGAACAAGAAAGAAATGAAAGAATGACGATAATGAAGGAGCGAAGCTACGTCTATTAGTGAAAGTACGTCTGTTTGTGCGCTGTCACAACATTTAAATGCCTTTAAATTCATATTGGGCTTCCAGCAAGGAGAATTCAGACGTTAAAAAACAAATTCCCATTATATAATTCAGTGGCTATCTGCAGGCAGGCTGCAGAGCTAGAAACTCACACCATGTACAGCGGCAAAGAAGATCAAGGAGGAAAGGGGAGGAGAATGAGCTCTTTAATTTTTGTCAGTGATTTTGTGTTTGTACTACAAACTTTACAGAAAAGCACACGCTACCAGAGGAGTGGGAGTGAGGCCAAAGAGAAGAAATCATGAACAAAGTAGGTACAGTTTTTCCACAAAGCCTTTAAGGTAACATCTGACTTACTGGTGACTTACCAAATGTGGGCTAATTTTTAAAAAGTTATGGGTCTTTAAAAGTAAATCTAAAGCATTTTTAACATCTTTAAAATAAAAAACATCAGCTTCTGTCAAACTCTTGTAAATTATCTTTTAAATCTTGCTGTATGAATTTCACCACAGCACAAACAACAAAGCTGTAAAACCTAAAGGAGCACTCAGCACTCTGGAAGTTTAGTCTGAGCGGATTTACCATTGATCCCAGAAAACAATTCCACTTCCCCTTCTGCTGCCGGAGAACGCTTCCCAGCAAAAAATAGAGCACCAGGGATGTAAGAAGAAAGGGGAGGTGGTGAAGGGAGGAAAAAGAAGAGGAGGAGGAGATGGAGGAGGAGAGACAGAAGGGAGGGACACCGGGAAGAAACTCTCTTGATGCCCCTGCTTTTCTTTTCGTGCCCCCTGTGTGGACACTCAGTTTGGTGTTGGGACGAAACTAAACTCAGACGCTGTCGTTGACAGCTGGATCCCGTCCACGTTCAAAAGAAGGAAGTAGTCCCACCATCAGCCTGAAACTGTGGTCGAGTGTTTGCTTCCACATCTTTACCTGACGTTTCTCCAAAAGAAGACTTGTCTCACCAGGGGACAGATTACTTCATAAAGAGGGAGTCTGCCAGACAACAACACTTAAGCAGAATTGCAGGTAAGCCACTAAATGAACATATGATCAGATCAGGTTACCAACAAACCAGCCAACTCTTACTCAGGTGACAAACTACAAAAGGATGCACACACTTTGAGCATCCTTCTGCAAAACAAGTAGCCGTTGACTCTCTGAGGAAGAGATGATATCTTAAAGAGCAGGAGTGATGGAGTGGGAGGCCATGTGTTTGTTAGAATGATCCCTGTCAGCAGGTACAGCTGTCAACCTACTCTGTCCTCTCATCTCGCTCTGTTGTTCTCTCTCTTCCTCTGCTCTGCTCATAACTCTCTTAAGAGACAAACATATTCAACAGTGCAGCACTCGAGACCTTAAAACATGAAGCCACCAGCAAATGTGTACATACTGAATGAAGACAGTGAGCAATTGTCTCATGGAAGAAATATTAAATTCCTTTGTTATCTCCAATATGTTACGTAGTTACCTGTCTCTGCACAAACATTACCAAAATATATGAGGTAATGCAAATACTACTTAACTTTTAAGAGAAACCGGTGCTGCAGCTTTTCCATTTATACTGTTTCTTTTGAAAAAGTATTTTAAATTGAAATAGAAATATAAAATCCACTAGCAGAAAAAAATTTCAATTTAAATTAATAAATAAAAACAAATGATACTTCTGTTCTAGTGAAGTGTTGGCTCGGGTCTACTTAAAGCATAGTCACATTTTGATAAGTGAAATCTTATGAGTCAGAAGTGGTTGAAGAGGTTTTCAGATTCTTTATTTAAGTAAAATGATCAATGCTGCAGTTAAAAAATACTACAATGCAAGTAAAAATTCTTAAGTTATTTGAGATAATTTGAGTTATAGAAATGGAAGTAACAGATTATCAGTGATAAATATTTTTATATCGCTTCATCAAACTGTGAACTTATACATGTAAAAAATACATATTATATACAGTTTGGTGCAAAGGTTTGAATTCCCTTCTTTGAAAATGGCAGAAACAGTTTTTTTTCATCAACATAACCATGTACATTCAGCTATAACTAGTATGTTCTTTCACAATCAAAAGTAAATGCTCAGTGGTCAGTGTATATAAAATTTGATAATAAAGTAATGAAAACTGAATATTCATACCCACCCGCCCACACACACACACACACACACACATACACACACACTTTTTTTAAAAGGCATATTGCAAGCTTTTGCACAAATATAATTTTCATTACTTTACTTCCATTACTTTTCATGACTTTTCCTATGTAACAAAATTTTCTCATAATGCTTTATAAACATTTGAATTCATATATTTATTATTATTGATATGATCATTAATATGATAAAACTATAGCTATCACATGTGTTTTGGTAATGGCATTGTACCTAGAAAGTAGTAGTAGAAAGTATAATACCTCTATACAATATTTAACTGTACTCTGTTTAAAAAGTTTTTTAGTTTTTTTGTGCTCATAACAAATCTGTTAACACATTAATAACTTGATATCACTTGTTTTTCCTGTTGGACACCGAAGACAAAAAAAAAAAAACAACACTGTTACATTAGTCTAACTGTGAACTTTCTGAACAGCCATAAATACCACTTTATATTTCATTGGAATGACAGGTGAGATTTGTGTAGAGACATCATACAACAATAGAGAAAAGATTATAAGCTTCGTTATCTTATGACTTTGTAGATAAAGAAGGATGGTATTTTTGTCACTGACTGATAAAACCCGCAATAAAAAGATAAAAACATGCCAAACATTTAGTCGGTCACTCTCCAGAAATAACAGCTATGCAGGGATTTCATCTGGGACTGCGTTCGTCAGTCCATGAAGCACCTTGCAGCTGTCTGGCCTGAGGGTTTCAGTTCAATGCCATATGCAGCAAAACAATAGATCATAACAGGGCTGTGGGTCTGTGTACAGAAGTGGGCAGATGAAGAGCCAGACAGCCATTTAAGGTAGCAGGCACCGGCTTTTGCTGGTTTGACTGATATATAGCAGCCTCCATCCACATTGGCCTGCGACTGGTGACAACAGGTGACTCACACAAGTGGGAAGTATCTTTCAGCTCATCCGGCATCAGATCCACGTATCCATAACTCACCCCTCCAAAAAGCCAATGCAGCTAAAGCTAATATCTGTAACACAAGGGAACATCTGCTATAGTGCGAACTGTGATCTCCACACGTGTGCTTCGAATATACTGCTCGAACTTTAGAGAACTTAATTCATGAATAGCATTTATTTGTGTGCATTAATCTCCCCGTTATCCCCCAGTCACCTCATAAACCTGAAAGATTAAAAATAACTGAGCTGAATTGCTGCAGTCTCAGTATGTTTGGCATCCTGTGTGCAGGTCTGTTGTATTCAGCTGAGACTGACAAAACGTGTGTATAAATGCGTTAGTGAAGAGCACTTGTGCAGATTCGTCTGACATTTTTCCCTTGGTGCACTGTTCCACTGAGACGATGCTCAGCTGTCACAACAATGGCCCTGCAACATGAGAGGTTACTGGCAAAGATATTTAGCTACAGTGCTCCTGGCAGAGCCTTCTTGCTTTCTACTTCTTGGGATAGTTTAATACCGGCCATACGGTAGAGCCCAGTAACTTTTTGAAGAGATCTGGAGAAGACAACACTCACCAAACAAACAGCATAATGTGCTGGTGAATCATAAATGAAAAAATAAAGCTTTGAAGTATTAAATTAGGACTAGTTGTTGGATCGTGTACTGTAGTGTTATTGTAGTGAGAGAAGACACCGTGATGAGATGTACGTGAACGCAAGGTTTGTTTAGTGCAGTTACATGTTAGTGCTTGTTTGAATGGAAAATGTTACGGAAATGCTGCAAACCTTAATTTTATTTTGAAAGTCTTTGCATGCTGGATCATATTGTGATAAGAGTCAAAGGTGCCAAAAACACACTTCATTACACCCAAATTAGACATGTACCAGGCATTACATTTGATATTTTAATCAGCACAGAACTTAACTTACCTACAGTAAAATGAGATAAAATAAGCAAGTTAATAATGAGATCTGGGATTTGATCTAGAGCCAGTAACATGACCATGTAACTTTAAAGGAAAGCTACAAGGTTTGGCTCATTAAAATGGGTTTACAATTTACTGTGTGGCCACAACTTTCCCTCTGGACTATGTAAAATACTGTAGAGCTTTAGTTCACTTACTGTTTTACATGAAAATGATTTATCACTTATGCAGGTATGTGGTTATTAAGCCAGCATTTTGATATCTTATGTGAAATTGCTCTAAAATGTACTTAATCTCCTTAAAGGTAATTGCTTTTTCTTAAACCCTTGTCATTCTAAACATGCCTCATTAAAGCAAAGCAGCCCAATAAAACCAATTCCACATCATCTAATTCCCAGTGTCTTTTTGATGACGGCACAGATCGGGCTGTGTATCTTAAACCTCTATGAGGATCAGGAGTCTGTCAAACATGGCTTAGTCCTGAAAGGGGCAGATCTCTGAAGGAATGTTTAAATCAACCCTGCCCCCTGTTGTTTTGTTCTGTGGATACACTGCAGACTGGGGGCAACAAGATATTGTTGGGAAATTATAGAAACATACAAGCAAAGGGGAGGGTTAAGCCAAAAACCGTATAAGCTTTAGCAACAAAAAGCCTACAACTGAGAAATGTTGTGTATCTCTGCCGACACAAGTTTCGCTCACAAACAACATAACAACATAAATCTGAAAGCATTGCTCCATGTGCCACCGTACAGCCATATAAACAAAGCTCAATGGTCCTATAAAACTTTAGACCAGGGATTTCTCTTCACTGAGGTCCTCATCCCACACTGATACTTGATCCAGAGTATCACTGCCCTTTAAGGCAAAACTGAGGCTGGTCCAACAGCCTGGATTTATTGTTGGGTTGCAGAGTAGGGAAAACACATGGCATTTATTCCTGTTCTGTAGCGAGTCACAGCAGCAGCTGCCTCGTCACACTGAAGCAGTTTAGTAGTTGCTCTCTCTCTATTTACCTCTCTGAATTTCCTGGCTGTTATCCAGACCGGCTCAGTGTCTCAGGCTCTGTCTGAGTTGACCCTGAAGTGGTGAAATCCCATTTACAGTATGCTACATTGGAGGCTATTTCTCACTTCGTTTATCATAAAATCTCTGGAACACCCATCCTAGACTTTGTTTCCATGGACCTTTTAACTCACTGACACTCTCGCTTACTGCACGACACACACACACACGTGCGCGCTCAGTCACATCCGAAAGATCATGTTTGACGCTTTGAGCAACGTCAGGAGAAATAACTCAGAGGTGCACACAATGCTCCTTTTGCGCAGTTCACTGTTCTGAACACCTTATAACCAGAGCGTCCATTATACTTTTCTTTTACTCTGCCCCAGATTATAAACAAATATGACAGCCATGATGGTCCACAGGCAAACCAGACGGCTCAGCTAACGGTACAGTGGGTCACAGTAAATTGCTGGTTATTGCCAGGCAGGCTTTCAGAAGGCCAACACCAGCACAGGTATGACACACAACCACTGGTGGCAAGAGACGATGCCCAGGAATAGCTCAGCTCTAACTTCTTTGATCCCCTCACTCCCAATACTAGCAAAGTCTTGTTCCGTTCGTCCTTCGGAGATCATATCGTTTCAGATTGCTTCCCTTTAGAACAGGAAGCCGTAGAGGAGGGAGGGAGATTCTCACCACAGTATGTAAGTACTGTGTGTTTGTACTGAGTTAATTTTTTTCACGTGCTGTACGTACCCGGGCTGACAGACCACGTTACTACATCACAGAATGATGAAAAGCAATCACAGGATCTGCTCGGTGAGGACGGCCTGTAGTCTGTGATAGCTGATAGGAACACGGCCATTTTAATAGGTGACTCCTGCTAATGTGATGGCTGGACTCACACTCCCTCCTCCTCCAGTTTTCACTCTGTTTCTGATTTACTTCCAGTAAAGATCATCAGCTGTATCCAGCCAAGGCTTTGAGCCAGGGCCCCGAGTGGGGCGGAGATCTGCTCCAGCAACTAATGATCCAACCTGGCTTCCAACTGTGACCAGACTGACGTTACTGGGTATTAGGTGCATGCTGGAAAACAAGTGTCAGAGCCCAGACTTTCCTATGCTATGCTCTTGAATATTAGCCTTGGGTGCAGGTAGAGGTCGAGGATTTCCTTATAAAGCTTTCCTTTCTTTCCCCACTCCACAGATAAAGAGCACAAAGCTCTGTTTTTCTATTACACTGCCATATATATACTTCATGAGGGAGGGGGAGGGACAGATGGTCAAGGTCATTTAGACCATCTCTCCCTCACACATAACCAGTGTCAGTCTGGCTATTCACACTATGCACAGTGGACTAAGCAGTAGAAGTAACTCTCTCTCTGAGTGGAAATGGAAGCATCCACGTATGGATTACACTTGGAGGGAGATGAGGGCTGGTAAGAGAGAACATCAGCTCCTTGTTTGGCTTTTTTCACTCTCTGTGATTGTAGTGATCATACTGTATATTCTTTTTTACCTATTACACACTCCATTAAAATAACAGTTTGTCTTAACACACAGCTTTGGAGGAATGTATATGTTTTCTGTAACACTGCCAAGTATGGCTGTAACTTCAGGTGTGTGACGTGTAGGAAAAACCTGTCAGATCTGTTCAGCCCTCCTTCCTTTATGTTATAATTCATCTGTCTTTGAGCTCTGGCTGCACAGTAAAAACTGGAAGTCAGCACATGAAAGTAGCTTATGTAGATGCTGGAGGTCACACCTTGATGGAGTTTGATGGGTTTTCTTAACCCCTCAATTGATGGGGTCATTTATGGCACCCATTAAACTGTCTGGTGAGGTACCTTATAGGGTCCTTTTCAGCTAAGGCTCACCAGACTGCCACTGCCATGTTTGGGCCCTACCCAGACTCTAATGCAAGAGTCAAAAGGGGGAAGAAGACACACTTAGACACACAGATGTTGGCTAGATGGAGAAATCTGATTGACGCTTTGAAATGGTTTGAAATGAAATGACGCGTGAGGGTTTCACTGTAGCAGGGAGGACAGTGGTTGTCAGAAATGCGGACTCAGTCCCTGTTAGTGAAGTGCACTGGTTACGTGCCAAAGGCAGGATGGAGTCTGTGCAGCTCAGGCCGGGTCACACCATTAAAAGGACAAAGTCTCCTGGCTTTGACATCTCTCGTGGTGGCCGGTCGCCCTTTCTGTGTGACTATCATAAATAGGAAATGTATCTTTGGCAATGTAAATATAAAACCATTAAACATACAAACATCACATAATTTTGAATATTTTTTCTTAAAACAACCTCATTATTTACTTTTACATGACTCCTGAACTTCCTTGCCCTCTCTATCTCTGTGTGTTTCTCTCGTGGGAAGTTGATAGTTCTCATGCCGTGGTCTCCAGCCCCAAAGCAATTCACAGACAGAGAAGCTATTTTTATACATATGATGCCACACACAAACACCCAAGTAATTTTATCTGAAGAATTACAGGACCTGCAGCTGTCTGTGACTGATTATCTGTATTTCATTTTTTCACTTTCCTCTTTTGCTCTGTCTATTCCATCCACCTCAGTGCCATTACCTTTTCACCTCTCCCCCTCCCCCTACTTTTGGCCTTTCTGTCCTCCCTCTCGAATCTTTGTGTCTCAGGTGTCTGTTCGGTCTTTGAGCAGTGATGGGGGACTGGAGTCTCCTGGGGAATTTTCTAGAGGAAGTCCAGGAACACTCCACTTCAGTTGGGAAGGTCTGGCTCACGGTTCTCTTCATCTTCCGCATCCTAGTGCTGGGCACGGCGGCCGAGTCCTCCTGGGGTGATGAGCAGAGCGATTTCCTCTGTGATACCAAGCAACCTGGTTGCACGAACGTGTGTTATGACAGCGCCTTCCCCATAGCCCACATCCGCTACTGGGTACTGCAGATCGTTTTTGTCTCCACACCATCCCTCATCTACATGGGCCACGCCATGCACACAGTGCGCATGGAGGAGAAGCGGCGCAGGAGGGAGCAGGAGGAGAAGGAGGCAAGAGGTGAGGGTGAAGGAGACCTGGAGGGGGAGAAGGAGTACCTCCAACAGAAGGAGAGCGGTAAGGAGACGGCGTCTGATGGCACTGGTCGCATTCGCCTGAAAGGGGCCCTATTGCAGACGTACATCCTGAGCATCATGATCCGGACTGCGATGGAGGTGACATTTATTGTGGTGCAGTACCTGATATATGGGGTGTTCCTCAAAGCGCTGTACTTGTGCGACGCCTGGCCCTGCCCAAACCCAGTCAACTGCTACATGTCCCGGCCCACAGAGAAGAACGTCTTCATCATCTTTATGCTTGCAGTGGCTGGCGTGTCTCTGCTGCTGTCTGTGTTGGAGCTCTACCACCTCGGCTGGAGGAGTCTCCGAAGGTGTGTACGCACCAGAATGACGCAGAGGGACAATGACAGAGCAGTGACGATGGCTGTTTCTGCCGCCTTGGAGCCCAACGGTCCGCCACGGCCCTCAGCCGCCTGCACCCCTCCTCCTGACTTCACCCAGTGCCTCGCAGCCACAAGCTCTATGAACCCCATGACATCCATGCCCTCTCATCCTTTCAACACCAGGATGGCACTGCAGCAGAACTCGGTCAACTTGGCAACAGAACAGCATCACACCTGCGACAACCTAGAGGATGAGGAAGACTTCCTGAGAATCAGATATGATCAGGCGCCAACAGAGCTGCCTAACAGCTGCTCCCCATCACCTCTGCTTCACAACAGCTACATGAAGGACAAACGTCGACTGAGCAAAACCAGTGGGACCAGCAGCCGTGCCCGCCACGATGACCTGGCAGTATAGGTTCAAAACCAGACAGAGTCACTTAGCAGAACGAGAGGAAGGAATATCAGACATCCAACACCAAAGAGAAGGCACAGGAAAGATCAGTTTAGCAAGACTCTGAAGCATTTCTGAATGGCGAGGTTAGAGTGTAAGCACAGGCGAACTATGCAGACTCAGCAGAAAAGGCCTGGTAGTAGAATGCAGAGGACGAACTTGATGTCCAAAATAAAAGAAACACTATGAGTGGACTAAGTAAACTTGATGTGTATGAGCTCTATGAGCAGATCGTCTGTTTGAGAGCTTGAAAGACAACTAAGCTGCAAAAGGAAAATAATGTAAAACTGAAAACAGGGTAACAGGTTTGACACCTGTTGATTGCACATTTTATGTTTTACCTAAACAGTAAAAGGCAAAAACTAACTGAAGGAAAGAGACAATAATGCAATGTTTGGTGCTTGGTCATTGAAAAACAAAAGAGGACAAACATCTCAGCTATTCAATTAATTATAGAGGACTCTATGACTTTAAATAGCATAACCAAAAGTATTTTTTCCCACTGCAAAAATTAAGAGCAATTAAAGACAGAAACTTGATATGAAAAGAACTGTGAATCTTCCTGCACAGTTGCAGTGATCAAGGCCTTATCAAGTGTGAAAAAACTTTTGTATTTAATTGCACTATTGCACTATGCAGTTCTTGTAGGTCAGCAAACACAAAATGTAATGCATTATTTAGAACTGAACAGTGTCATTAAGAGTATTCTTTAGTCACATATTTGATAGGTGTGCAAACGAGGTGAGAGATTGACGCCAGTTTGAGCAATTGCCTGTTGAAAGGGCTTAAAGAAAAACAGGGGGCCCTGATTGGATGGTGGTATAAGCAGGTCCAGCCACTGAGTGGCAACATTGCACTTGTTTTTTAGTTTCCCTCCTGGAACCATTGTGTAAATAAAAATGTGTCCCGGTCTGGTGTATGTTTCCATTTCTGTCTTTCAATATACTTTATTCCATTTCTTGCTGCCTGAAATTACTGTGCGTAGGAAGATAAAAAGGTCACTGACATGTATGTTAAATTTCTATAAAGCAAATGTTCTTTTAAATGATTCTTGTTCTTGTTTATTATACTGCTGGATCTTTTACATCTTCTTTCATCTTTATGCAATAAATGACATCACTCACTAATCACACAATAAATCATCCACTGCAATCACTCCAGCCTGCTTTGTTGTACTTTTGGTGATTAATTAAATTACTTAATCTAAATAATATAACCTTTTGGCTTTTAGTATTAAACAATATATATTTTACCTTACTAAGTACTTTCTTCATTTGCATGTAATACACTTTTAGAAACCAAATGAGCAGATACTGAATGCCCATATGGAGAATTTACATTTAACAACTTAAATCAAACTACTGTATATCAAAACTATGTGGTAAATATAGAAACTGAAAAAACAGTGTAAGAAAATCTTTTAGTATCTTTAAAGAACATGCAGAGACTAAAGAGTTTCAGCATTCTTAGATGAGTATCACATCAACTCTCATCGACTCATCATCTCTGTCAGAGGGCTGAGCATTGGTATCAAACTTGATTTTTCTTACGATAAAACTGAATTTTAACACTTAAAATGTTTTAGTTTCACTTTTTTGTTGGTTTATTTGTTCTGTTGTGGTTGTTGAAAAACAGTTTCACCACTTTATCTGATCACACTGCAGAGCATACAGCCAGGATTACGACTCAGTTTTTCCAGTATAATGCTTTTAAAATTCTCATTTACATAGTTAATAGGATTTTGTGCTCCAGTAAGAATACTTGTGGTTTTCTGCTCTTGACATTCACAGTGGAGCAGATGTTGTATTAAGGTTCCTTAACCTGTAGGAGATTTATTGTACATCACAGAGAAAGCACACAGCAAACATTTGAATTCAGCATTGAAGTTAAATATATTGTAGTAAAAATACTCAGATTATTTAAGTTACACTTTTATATGTAATATTGCAGTCCTGCCTCTGTAATCTATACTGTGAAAGCTTTAACAATAAAGATATAATAATAATAATAATAATAATAATAATAATAATAATAATAATAATAATAATAATAATAATAATAATAATAATAATAATAATAATAATAATAATAATAATAACAATAACAATAACAATAACAATAATAATAATAATAATAACATTATGACTTCCGTCTTCTGTACGTTTTTGGCAAATACCTACTTTGGCAGACTTTCAGCTAGAAACACCATTCAACTTTCAAAACGTTCAGCTTATAAAGGATATAAATGTGTGTATACAGCTCTTAAATATCTTTTATACTTTTTAAGATTTCTGTACTTAATTTTTTATACTTAAAACTAGAAAAAAAAATTGTTTTGATGAAATCATTACTGAAAACCCATAATTGCCTTTGAAGTTTATGCCCTTGCTGCCTTTGAGGTTTGCCTAACCAGGATGTAGGAAGTGACATTTCGTCCTACGTTAACATGATGTTTTGAAATGGTTATAGTAGTTTACAAATTCTACTTTGACTCAAACTTTGCACTGAGCTATTACATTTCTACAGTTTCCAGGATTTTTATGCTACCATTTTATGTTACATCTACTCGAGGCAAAACAGTTATCCTTTAATTCCGATTATTTTCTACCCTTTTCAAAATGTTTTACATTTTTATAGTAAACATTTCAGCTATTTTAGTTGCTTTTATTCTACTAAAACTTTCAGCTATTTTTACATAGTTCACCTTCAGTTCAGCTTTCAGCAAAAGGAAACATTTCAGCTCTTTCAGCAAAAACAGTTCTACTTTTTTGAGCTTTGCTTGGGAATCCTTTTAGTGCTGAAGCATTCACAGTGCATTTTTTTTTTTTTTTTTGGAAATGCTTTTTCTACTTATAAACAATATTAGAAGTATATTGTTTTTGTCTATTAATTGCCAACAAATTGTAAATTAGCCAATATTAGTTCGTTAGTTAGTTCATATTAATATTAATAGCTTTTAAATGCTTCCTAATTAAAAGTCCTAATGCTGAGATATTTTTGTGCGTAATTAACTTACTCAAACAATAAACAGTTTATCAACATAACGGTTTATACATTTCTTTTCCTCAACTAAAAGTGCAGCGCTAAATCTTACACTACACTCACTACATGTTGAGGACTTCTCCATGCAGATACTGTCATTGCCCTGCAGAGGGCAGCAACGTTGTTCTTTATGCCTCCGCTACCGCTGAAAAGGAGGAAGAAGATTTGCAACGTGAACGTCAGGAAATGTAGTTTTATCTCTGCGAATGTTTCTTTTTCTTCTACTACACGAGCGCATCTTCTGCACTACAGTTACCGATATCCATCACGGTGAACCGACAGAAAGAGTTCCGAACGACAAGTGAACTTGTTATTAACTAAACGTTTAATTAAACGTTCCGTTTTCCGAAGATCAGCAGACTAACTTAATTTCATCTTTTGGTAAGAAAGTGATTAATATGTGTCATAAATCTGAGCTTGTCTGTCGTGTTACAGTTTTCTAGGTTGTCTGCATGTTATGAGGTTGTTTTGAAACAGTTAGCTAGCAATAGCCGTGCGTTTCCCACCGTGCAAATACGTTGTGCTGTTACAGCTTAACAATTGTTTCCGTTGTGTTAACAGCCCTCATGTCACAGTACTTGGTGGTTTTGTGTTGTAAAACTGTGACGTTGTTTTTTATCCTTAGAAAGCTCGCTCCACTAGCCTGTGCTACAGCCTCACTTTTTTTTTACTAACATAAATTTAAAATCCTAAAACTTTTCGAGGTCTACTTATTGATCTCCATTGTTTAGGTGCCATCTCAAGTCTTACTACAGCCAGTGGTAAAACTGATACTGCATCGTCATCGAACTTGCCACAGCGTTCAGTTGACCACGTCAAATTATACATAACGATACTAAAGCACCTATAATAGCTAAAAGTTCGATTGGTTGATTAGTAGTCCGGCCAAACATCTTCATTGGTCAACAACAAAAGCAACATATTTGATCTGCACTATTTCAAAAAAAAAAAAGAAATTATGCATTCGAGCCACTTTCAAAACCAATGAACAAAACAAGATATTTGATGCTGACACTTTACAAGAGAAGTTCGCCCTAATAAAAATAAATATTTTTTCCCCCCTCAAAAACCTTATTTATTAGCCATTTCTTCAAATATTCACCACCGTCCTTGCTTAATGCCTCTGTAAGGACCAACTGAAAAAAAAAAACACTCATAGGATGATTATCTCCAGGACCAGATTAAGTGGGGAGGACCAGAAGCAAGTCGGGTGGTACTGATGTGGAGTAGTGTTGTTGTGGTGAAGGAACCAGTCGCTAAAATTCAGATTCTGGAAAACTATCACCCATGTCGATGTCCTCAGGCATTTCTCTCCCAGTTCATATTTTGTGCTCAAATGACCAGTTTGACAGCAAATCACTTCTGGACAGTTCTTTAAATTAAATGAGCTCCTAGCTTCCTAAATCTTACTGTCATTGATGAATTGTGATAAATAAGGTGGGGCACTTGTTTCTTTCTTCTTCATTTCTAGACTCCATGACAGTTTTGAAATGTGTTGAATGAGTAAGGTTTGTATGAGCGGGAAAAATAGTTATTTGTTTTTTTCCCATTAAAGCCAAAATATTTCTGGAACTCCTCTTTAATTAGATAGTTTTCACTGTTTTCTGATGATTTATAAACCAAGCAATGTTTCACACAAATCTTTATTATATTATTAAAGTTGAAACTAAGTAGTTGCCCTGCAGGTGATTGTTTAGCTAATTATTTAAATCACAGTGCCCAAATGTTTTAGCTTCCAGTTTCTCAAATGCAATTTTCTGCTTGTTCGGATTGGAAATCATTGAAACACAAAAACACATCACTTTTATTTTTCAGAAATAATGTTTTTGTTGTTGTTGTTCTTCATAAACCAGTTGTTTTATCAGTGAAGCTAATTGAGAATATGATGTGTAAATTAAACATATTCTTACATGAATTTGTGGTATAATAAAAGTCATTTTTCTTAGGTTTTAATTGTGTATTTAATTCAGACCTGATTTTGACCACAGCACAACTATGAGGTCTTTTTGGACAAAAGCAAGTGTTTTGGGTTCAGTGTCTATGGCTTTTGGCTCAATGCTGTGGTCACAGAAGAAGACTGAATTGGACCAGGATACTTCCAGTTGCACTTCGGCCGACACAAATTCTAGTTCTCCCTATGAACTAAAGTTGGTGCAAGTCCTGTTCCGACATGGTGCTCGAACGCCACTAAAGTCTATACCGGATGTGATGCAGGTAAAACCACTTTTTCTGCGTACTCAAGACATTTAGTGCCTGAATCTTTAATAACTGTTTGGGCTTATTTGTCTTATTAAAGGTCCAGTGGGTGCCAACGCTCTTGGAGCCTCCAGCACACACCCACATCAACTATGTAGTGACAGATCTAAACGGTGGTCCCAGGCCCCCAGCTCCTGTAGAAGACAGCTATCGGAAAAACATGTTGACCGTGAGTAGGTGTGTTTTGTGGTGCTGAATGCAGCTGCACAATAAAGGAACAAAGTCATGTACAAGACTCTTGGGAGTTAGTTGCTGGGAACAGGCTTTCTGGCAGGCTAGATATTTGCACATTTGAACAGCAGACAGGTAGGGGTGGGAAAAACAAGCCTTGACATCTGACATTGTGCAATCTGGCATACTTTACTTACATTTAAAACATTTCCCTGGACAAGATACTCATTAATAATGTTAGTTACATCTGTGTTTTTTCTTGCTAAAACAAGTTTATATGTGCTGTGGGAGACAATTAGTGACTAGTGATTTTGGTTGAATAGACTGTACATGTGAAGCAACCTGTCGCTTCATAAAATACCCCACTCTTATATTTTTCCTTTAGTGTCTAATAAGATTTATTACAAATAATATTAGAAAACACTGAGTCAAATTCATTAACATTGTCTTGCTTCCCAGTGAGATATCATGTCCCGCTTGCCAGCCTCTGTGTCCATGGAAGTGTTTCCTGTGCTGACTTAGCTGCTTTGCTAAAGAGGTTTAACTGCACTGGATTTAGCTTTGCAAACTAAATCCCACTATATGGACTCCTGCCATTCTTGTACCACAATAACTTTGGATTCCTGCATACAATTGAAGGTGTGTGTCTGTTTGGCCACATCAGTTAGTGAAAGTTGATCCTGTTTGTCGCGTTTGGCAGGGGGGCACGTTCCCTGGTCAGCTGACCACAGTGGGCATGCAGCAGCTGTATGATCTGGGCAAAAGGCTAAGGAGGAGATACATTGAGGAGAGTCCCTTCCTCAGCTCCACCTTTAGCACAGCTGAGGTCTAGTAAGTGTTGCTCATCATGATGGGCAGGAAGAACACACTTTATGTATTCAATAGTTTATGAGAGCACCACAGAGGATATCAGCCTAAATTTGCTATTTTTGAATTGGCTGCCTTCCATGACCTCCTTTCTTTTTCCTCTCTCCATTTTTAGTGTGCGCTCCACTAACATTGTGAGGACCATTGAATCTGCCAAGTGCCTCATAGCAGGGCTCTTCCACCAAAATCAAAAACGTAGTAAAGAAAGCCATGTGGGCATGATGTTACCTATTATATTCTGTATTTGATCTAATTTGTTTTGTTTCTGTCATTCTTGAAGAAATAGTGCATATTTTAACAACAGAGGCAGAATCTGAAATTCTCTACCCTAACTATTATGGATGCAAGCTGCTCAAAATCCTTGTCAGGTATGTAGAGTATATTTTCATACCAAGTCTTGACCATCCTGTGCACTCGCTACCCAAAAGTGGAATCTTGAATAATGTGTTGTGCAAAATTATAAGCAGAGTTGAGATACCTCTGACAGGTTGTCATGGTGTATCTGTGTTTTATGGCTGACACTGTGTGTTCTGTGCAGCCACCGCTGGGCAGAGTCGTCTACCCTGCCAGACATTGCAGCAGACCTGCAGAGCATCCAGAACGCGCTGGGCATCGCTGCTCACCAGCACATCGACTTCATCCTCATTAGGGATGACATGGTTGCCAGAGAGGTGACACTGCCACATCATGATTCATATGACTTTTATTAACTCCCACCACAAGCTATCAGAATACATACAATTATTATTTAAACTTAGCCTAGCCCGAGGCTGCAACCTAGCAAGCTGCTAGTTATGTAACATGAAACTCTGAGAGTTTCACAGCATATCAAGTTTGTAGAATTTCATCAGGATTTAAGTTTTAATCGTTTTATCAAAATTGAAGATCTTTTAAAACAAATGCATCAATGTCAAATCTAAATGCTCCTGATCCTATTGGCAAAGAAAAACTCATAACAACTAGTCTGAAAATCTTTTTTCTTGTATTTTATTTTTTTACTTGAATGGGTAGAATGATATCCGACTTTAGAGGGGTGCTTTTAAAATATCTATCATGGGACTGCTGTAATACAAGATAGGAGGGCATTTTCATAGGACCTGTCCTAAAAATGTTTCCTCACTTGCCAAACACTGAAGCCCTTTTTAACATTCTCCCATATTATGTTTTAATCCACCTGAATTAATACAGCCATAGTCCACTTTTACAGAATATAAAACTAATTGTGAATAAATAGTTTTAAACTGTTTAAAATTGACACCTTGTTTACTGTAATTTGCTCACATTAGACACCATTACAATTATGATGAAGGGAAAAATAGCAAATATCTTTTATCTTAACAGTTCTGGAAAACGGTGAGCAGAAAGGTTTCTTTTCTACAGCTGATACTGTATCTTTTTTCTTCCCCATTAACAGACCCACGGCCTACCATGTCCACCTGTGCTGGACTCCTGGAGGAATAAAGTGGAACAGAGAGCTGTGGATATGATGTTCCATATCTATGACCCTAGCAAAAGGTTAGATTAGATTCAAGAGTCAGCAGATGAGGGTCCTTTTAAAGAAACAATGTTAATAATTGTAAATATTGTTGAGCATCCGTGACACTTTTTCTGAGTTATAAGAATCTATCTTTAACTTTAAAATTTTAACCTTTTTTTTTTTTTTGCTTGTTTTGGCAGGGAGAACTTACAGCTATGTGTAGGCCCCCTCCTGTACACACTGTTAGCCAACATTGATGAGAAGCTACAGGGCCATTCATCAGTGCCACACAGGTTGGTCACCCTAAGATGAACACACCTATGTCTTACACAATCATAATTGCACTCTGACATACTTTCCATTCTTATAACTCTCTCAAACAGGAAGTTGTTTTTGTATTCTGTACACGACACCACTTTGATTCCTTGTTTGATGGCTCTGGGAATTTTTGACATGAGATGGCCACCGTATGCAGCTGACATCACTCTGGAACTGCACCAACACCGGCAGACTAAAGAGGCTTTTGTCAAAGTGTCTTACATAGGGCAGGTAGGAGAATGTGTTTTTTGCATATTTAATAAGCTGTTGTGCAGTTTCCCTTGTGCTTTACTCAACCTACTTGTCTTTCTGTAGGATCAACTTATTCCAGGTTGTAGTGGTGTCTACTGCCCTCTGCAGGAGTTCAAACAAGCCATCTCAGCATACACTCTGACCTCTGAGCTCTACCGTTCAATTTGCAATAAAACAGAGGGTCTGACCAAGCCCTGAACTCTCAACAGACATCCACATTTGAACACAGCGCTATGACATCACAATATGACAGTCACGCATCATGTTGTTTTTTTTTTTTTTTAAAAACACGTCCACGGGTCTCATTCCATCCAGCTACCACCAGGGGAAAGTCCTGGATTACAGCCTCTTTTGGAGCTTTAAATAGACTTTCATGATTCCTCACCACCATGTAACCAGTAAAACCAACAACCATTGGTGTATGCCTGAACCAATGCTTGGTGCATAATACTAAATTTGTTTGTCTTAATTATTAAGGGTGGTCTTATTCTGTTTTTATTTTTTACAAATCCCCCAAACCAAACAGAACAGATAATTTCCAAAATGGCTTCACTATTCTATCCAATATTCAGTGTGAATTGACTATTTTCAGCTGTACTGTGATACAAATTTGATATTATACAGCAACCAGTATGTGTGATTGATTTAAGAAAGAAAAAAGCCATTGCCCAGGTCCATTGTAATAAAGGTAGTGTCTAGTTTGCCTGGTGCATCTCCTCTCTGTGTGCCATACACCTCACAACAATAGTGGCGTATGGCACAACGGAATAAACAAAATCATCCTAGCACGATAAATTTATTGTTGGCATTGCTTTCTTGGGGAATTGTTAAGAAAAATACAGAATATTGTTACTCCTTTTCCTTAGATTTCAAATCATTGCTGCAGTTTGTCTTGCACTGACATATGGTCATCTTAAATTTGGACAATGTGGATTTATAAAAGACCATGTCTAATCGCTAATGCTGTTATCTGCCAGTTTGGTTGGGTTTACAGCCAAATCTTACATATTCAGTCATTTTAGTCCTCAGGGGAATACTAAGCTCATCATGTACTGTATTTACTGTTGATTAACAAAGGAGTGCAGAGTGAATTATACATCAGTGTGTAGTTAAATGTCTTCATAACTATGTACAACTTGACACAAGGGAATTCCTCACAACCGTATCTTAAGAGTGAGCGTTTAGATTGCCTTCTTATGGGTATTTGTTGGCAGTATCAGATCGGAGTATAACGTAAGCATGAATACATGCCTAATACACAGGATGACTGTGTTATGATAACACATTATACCTCAGTGGGAGTTTCCCATGACTCGCTGCTTAAAATGTTTGGTTAGTTAATAGGTTTGGTTTGGACCGGTGACGCATAAAGAATTTTGTTAACCTTTTTTTTTTGATTCATGTTACATAAGGAGCTCTGTAATATTCCTACCACTTAAAAAAACACACTTAATTTAACATGTTTGCATCTATTTTGGAAATGTGGTGTCCTCTTGAATTATAGCTCTCACTAAAGTACCTCCTGATAAAATGTCAGCCTGGCAATGTTGCTTCTTAGTACGACTTGTACTGGCTGAATGTTGGTAAGCTGGTTTGACGTGTACAATGATAAAGACACCACCTTGTCTACATAACTGACTAGATGTGAAAAGCTGAGAGCCACATTGACACATGCATGGATGCACACACACTACATAGACAACATGTATATACCAAAACAATATCTTTTATTTGTAGTCCATCACCACAGCCCTGGTAGGCTATTCTGCACCAAAGCCAATGGAGAAACACATGACAAGCTTATACAATAGAGAAAAGAGAGGAAGTCAACTGGATGGTAAGCAGTGCGTGTTTACATTTGTGTCTTGCTCTGGACACCACACCTGCCTTACTAAATTTTACCAGCTCTATATAGCTCTAGTTCTATAATACCTGGCATACCTGCTGTGGCATTCAGACACTCCTGTCCCATTCTGCTGACCATTGGGGGATTATTGCTGTGGGAATGATTATTACCCAGAGTCAACAAGAAAGTCAGAACACAACAGGAACAAGAAGAACACACAGCACATCTGGGTATTAGCAGTATTGTTCACGCTTGCGAAAGTAGAGTCCTGAAAGTTTTGGAGCACCAAGTCAAATGTAGACTGCAGATTATCATTGTGCTGCAAAGCTGCCAGGATCCTCACACTTAATGTGTTGCTCTCAATGGTAAAAATAGAGAAAGAAGACGCTTTCTGCAGACGGTCCATGTTTGTGCTTTTTTAATAATACTATTATCTTAATGAGGTCATAGTTTGGTTTGTTATACACTGGAGTTACAAAGGAAATTAAAATAGACTAAAATTCGAATAGCCCACCAATGGTAAACAGTACAGTATTTTAGGGGGCGTTCCTCCCCCAATGAAAGTTGGGTAAGAGGAGTTGAGAGGTCACTGATAGAATGCCTATACATACAGACACATACATACCACACAAACATACAGTCTATCACACACGCACACACTCACACGTATATACTGTACAGAAACAGTCAAAACAATGGAGCAAGAGACAAGATGGAGTTCCACTAAAGTCTTCACAAAGCACAATTTCTTCTTTTTCCTTTCTCTTGTTCCATACCACTGTCATGACAAATTTGTTTTTTTTTCTTTTTAATTTGAAAAAAGTAGACATATACTGTACCATCTCCACGCTGACTTTTAGTTAAGTTGATTCCTCTTTGATGTTGAAGTAATCTATAGTCAGATAATCAAAAACACAAGAACAGTTTTGTGAAATTGATGCACAACAATCCCATACATTCTGAAGTTCATGAGTCGAAATTAAATGTTCTTGTGGCAGAAATACGCCAATCCGGGCCTGTCAAGTCTCCATTGGAGTAGTTCCTACAGGACATGACTGGTTAGCTCCATTCAGTTCATTTCTCGGCACGTCCTCTATTTTGCATTATACTTCCATTATTTGAGTCAATCAGTTTTCTGAAAACACTCTAAATGCTGTGATATTTATTCCAGCCTTGACTTTTGTCCAAGAACATTCTAGATACAAGGTCTCTGTTGGATTAGAACATTCCAGAGCCCGGACTGAACCCCATGTCCATGTCCCGTGGCCTCATCTGACCCCCCATCATCATTGTCTGCTGTGGGGGGCCACCCATGCCCTGCAGTGACATCATCATGTTTGGTGAGCCGCCAGGGCCTGGGTGGGCCATTTGTCTCCCCTGCATCATCCCTCCTGGACCCCCAGGGGACATCATTCGGTGCTGGGGGCCTATCATGCCTTGGCCCATGAATCCTGGGGGCCTCATCGAGTTATGACCAGGATTGCCCATTGGCATGTCTTGGGGCACCATTCCTCCACCTGGCCCACCTGGCATCCCCCCCATTCCCTGCATGGCCATTCCCATTCTCGGAGGACCATCACCCATAATTCCCTGCATTGGAAAGCCAGAGGGGTGTGGTGGTTTTCCCCCAGGGTTGTCTCCTCCACCTCGTGGGAAGTAAGACAGAGTCTGGCTAGGCTTCTCTGATGGGATTATTCTTGACAGGTCAAACTCAGGAATACCAGATGCTCCTGGCCGCATCACCTCATGAAGGTCTGCATCACTGAATCCACCCTGCATGTTGTTAAACTCTGGCCCTCCAGGGGTATTCGGCTTGCACATACCACCATCACCCCCTCCCCCATGAGGCATGTTCCCCATTCGTCCTCCCATAGGTCCTCCTTCTCCCTGGAAGCCCATGGGATGGCCAGGAAAACCCTGGGGACCGGGACCATTGTGTGGGGAAAAAGGGCCTTGTTGGGAAGGGGACTGGGTAAGGGGGTATCCCTGGCTTCTGTGAGGGTAACCCATACGTCCCTGGGGCATCATTTGAGGGTTTGCCATACCAGGGTCTTGGGGATTTGGTGGTATCATCATGCCATGAGGCATCATGCCTGGGCCCATATTCGGGGCATTGGGAGAGGGCATTTGTGGAGGCATGCCATGGGAGAGAGGCTGGGATCCCATTGGATTCATACCCAAAGGACTGAGGGCAGGCAGGGGTCCGGTGTTTCCAGGTCCCATCATTCGTGGATTACCTTGGTGGTTCAGTGCCATACCTGTATGAGGAAGACAAAAAATATAATAATATACTCAGTGCAGTTCTGTAGGAAGCATATCAAAGAAATATTACTTTGCATATGGTCCAAGGAGGGCTGAAGTTAAACAATAAGTAAAAAAACAAACAAAAACTTTGCATATCTTACCATTATTGTTCACTGAAGGCAGGTTAGGGGAGCGGGCTGGAGGCGAATCATCATCCGAGCTGGCAACCGTTTTTATGGCATCATGGTAGAGTGGGGTGGAGCTGGGCATTGCAAACTTGGACATTCGTGACATCATGATAGAGAGAGGGTTCTGGGATAGCGTTGGTTCAGGGGGTATGGTGTATGGACTACCAGATGGGACATTGCCTGGGAGGGACATCGAACCAGATGGAGCCCCAGATGAAGGAGGGACAGAGGGAGGACCGTTACCACCTAGAGGACAATGTGATGAGAAAAACTTTATAAAGCTAAGAGATGATAATGTATGCCAACGTTTAATTCTCTGGTACATTGTTTTTATATGATATTTGCAGCAGTGACAACCCTTATCATATCTGTTGTACTCAGTCCAATGGATAATTGTCCTAAAGCCACAAGAGGGAGCCGCTAATCCATTACCCACTCCACCCCACCCCTCACATAGATCTGTTAATTTGAGGTTAACCTCAAATTAACAGATGAGTATTGCACAATAGACAGCCTCCATATCTAGTTTTCAGTTGATATTTCAATTTTGTGTTTTGTATACCATTCTGTTTTTAAAGTATTTAAACATTTTACATGTGATATAATCAGTCACCAAGACCCTTATCAAAAATGTAAGCAATGGTTACAATTTAAAAAATGAAAACATTTACTTGGCAAATGCCCATGTTAACTGAATAAATGTAATATACATGCAAAACAAAAAGCTCCCACGGACAAGAGGAAAAAAATGGTATACCTGGCTCCATGTTCCCCATCATATTTGGTGAAGTGATACTGAGGGGAGGCTTGCCACCCTGAGGTGGCACTCCAGGACTCTGCATGGGTGGTTTGGGTGAGGAGGCCCATCCTGGAGAAGGATTAGGAAGAGAAGGAGATCTCATATGAACAGGAGACGCACCTGCTGAGCCCATCATCGAGTGGGGGGACTTCATTGGTGCTGAAGCTGGAGGAGCTGGAGGGGCACTTGGACCTGTAGGACCAGCGAGCATGCCAGCCAGCTGGGATGGTGTCTGAGGAGATTTAAGATTTCCAGAGGGAGAGCCCATCATTGGGGACTGTACCTGCCTCAGCGGAGGGGATTTAAGTGGGTTAACACTAGGAGAGTTCCCCCCTCCTGACTGGACATTCAGATCTGCTGGTTTGCGGCCTCTCTGGCCTTGTGAAGGGCCACCAGCAGATGGGAGGTGGTTAATTCGTCCATTACCCCCTGTTGGTGTAGATCTGTGCTCTGGACCAAAAGCTTGGTCTCCATGTGGACCCCTCATTCCTGCAGGACCCCCTGGGAATGATCGCCCATGTCCCATAGGAAAGTCTCCTGGCTGTGTCTGGTCAGGGAAGGAAGGACCCTGCATGGGCCTGCCTTGTGGACCTATGTTCTCCATTGGAGGTCCTCCAGCTCCTCGTATTCTCATTATATCATCAGGACTCATATTCATTGGGGGATCTCGTAGTTTAGAAGGGTGCATATGAGGTCCTGGCCCAGGCCCATGCCCCATGCCAAACTCCGGCCCCATTTCTCGGCCCCCCATTCCCTGCAGTCTAGATGATGGGCTCATAGGACCATCACCAGGCATTCTGGGAAACATACCCATACCATTGCCAGGTTCCATTCCACTTCTTTGATGCCCCATCATCCTCTGCATGTCCATCATCATCCCAGGAGGCAAGCCCTTCTCTCCACCCATTCCTTGGTGGAACATTGCTTCTTGGACTGACTGAGGATTTGGGAAACGCTCACCACGACCCCCTGGTCCAGCAAACATTCCTCCAGGTCCTCCGGGGAAGCCTCGTGCATCTCCCATCCGGGGAGGCATGTCATCAGGCCAGCCCATTCCAGGTCTTGGGGGTCCCTCCATCTCAGGATTCATCATACCAGAGAAGCCAGGCATCCTCGGAATATGTGGAGGTAGACCCCTAGGACCAGGGCCCATGCTCATGCGCTCCTGGTAGTGGTCGGGTGGACCACCTGGACCTCCCCACATCTCTCCTGGGCCCATCTGGTAAGGTGGTGGGGGCCCTCGCATCATGCCACGTGGACCATGAGGGTGCATCATCATGTCTGGAGGAAGTGGCCGGTGTTGCATTTCTTGTTTCTTCCTCTTCTCTTCGTAAAATTCCTGCTGGAGCTTCAACCATGCAACCTGTTCGGGTGTCATTTGATCTCCTTCTCCACAGCCCCCTGGACCCCCCATATGTGGACCCATTTCATCTTGTGGAAACGGTGGCATGTCCCTAGGACCATGAGGCGGTCCAAAGGGAGGACCTTGTGGACGAGGGCCTCCTGGCCCACCTGGAGGTCCAAGGCTCCGAGACTGTTCAATCATAGCCTGTAGGGGGCCCTGCTCAGACCTGCGGGGTGCACCATCTGGCCCTCCATCATGGGGTCCACCATGGGACTGTGGGGGCCCAGCTGGTGGGGCATCACGATCATCAGGAAAAAGCATGCGCTGGATATCTCGCAAAGTCTGCAGGGAGCGCTGGCGATGCTCCAGCTGTTCTTGGGAGAGGCCCTCTGTGTTGGCCTCCATGTTTAAGAGCTCTTGGGCCAGCTGCTGTTGTTGCTGCTGCTGTTGGGGTGTCAGACCTGCTCCACCAGAGGCCCCACCCTGCCCTCCTTCCCCTGCTGTGGGAGGGTTGAGGCCTGTCTCAGGTTGTGATACAGGGGCTTGGTCAACTGGAGTTGCAGTGTTACTGGGACTACCGCCTGGAAGATTTTTGGATTCCATTCCTGAAGCTGATGACCCTTCCTGCGGAAGAATACCAGATTGGCTCCCTTGGTTTGAAGGCTGAGGTGGGACTGGCTCTGCCATGCCAGGTAAGGACGGCTTGGCTCCAGCCTGGTGGCTGTTATCTTGGGCATGGGATGAGGGTTGCTGGGGAGGCTTGGAGTCATTTCGAAGGGTGCTTGCTGCATTGTTCTTTAACCAAGAGAGACAGATTGAAAATTAAGTTATGACACAGTTTTAATGTATATAAGCTGATGTATAAAAAGACTGTTTTTACCAGGAGGAGGTGAGCTTTGTCCTTGCTGTTGGAGATGTTTTTCATATGGAAGGCAATTATGTTTTCTGTATGGCCAGTCAGAACTGCATCAGCTGCCCTGAGGACAAGAAGGCAAACAGTCAGATGTCAGTCATCAGACACAATAAGTATGTTTGTGTGGATGTGGATGTGTGTGAGAGTGGATGAATTAGTACAAGATGAAACCATGAAGGTAATGCCAAGGTCAACAGACTAAGCAAATTGCTGTGCGTACACAAACACCTTCCACTCAGCAAGCACATCTTTGATCTCTAATTCCCAACAGAGAGTGTTAATCAGAGCCAAGTGTATGCTCCCACTGATAAACACACATGCTTGTGAAAATACACAAAACTGATTTGGACAATAACTGGGAAAGTTTAGGGGAATGAGGATGAGAGGTGGGCAGAAAGTATCACAGCTGCAGCAGACATTAAAGATGACAACAACAACCTCCAACGACAGGGGCCCAGTGATATTCTTCCGGCAATTGACATTGGAAATTAGTAATTCCACTTAATTTTGAAATGCAGTCCCACAAAAGGTTTTGATGTGGGTGTGTATTCTGCTTATTAAAAAAAGGTAAAGTATTAATTTCATTAGTCCAGATTCTGTATTCCGATATGGAAAGAACTGATCTCTAGAATGATTGGGGGGATGTTTGTAGTTGAAAACCCAGTTGACCTTTAAACCCCATTGCCTTTAGAATATTTGTAATAGCTGAATGTACTTTGTCATTGTACTAGGTTTAGGGTTAAGTTTGCATCCCTATATATACAGTTTCAGTGTGAGGGGAAGCAAAGTTAACCCTAAACCCAACATAATTATATTGCACATTAAGCTACTACAAACGTTCTTTCATCATCAGATGTAACAAAAATGGTCAAGGAGTGTATATAAAAATCTATTGCAAAATAAATAATAAATATAATTTAATTTATTGTAAAATAATTAAAATAAAAAAGTGGAAAAGTCTGCATCCCTTTTGATACATTTATTACAAATTAACTTTAATTTCTGATGAAGAAACATCCTTAATAGCTAACTGTGTACTGTTGATGAATACAAAAATCTTTGTTTAATTCTTTTTGCCATTTCAAACTTAGGGGGTACTAACATTTGAGCATGACTATATTTCATTCAGATTCACCCTGTGTGTTAAAGACACTCGCATTCACTTTCTTTTGTTGGAATTGGATATCGTCAATTGACTGTCCAACAAAAAACTTCACAGGTGTATTAAATTGAGCTTGTGTAGTGCATTAATGTACAATACTGACTATGCAACTGATTCAAAAGAGGCAAAAAGGCAAGCATTGTGACTAATCTACTGAAGTAAACTTGGAGGGGAAATTAAAAAATTAATGGAGAGGTCATTACCCTCTTTAGCTTACAGTGAAATTACTGTCTACAAAGTAACTGTTTGTGGTCAATGTGTGATATTATGCACGCCCACATTGTGATGACAATGCTGAAACAATACAGACAAGTATATAGATATAGATGCATCAGCATGTAGATGTAAAATTACTGCTGAGTTAAAATAGTTAAAAGACACAAGGCACAAAAGACATAAATGGTAACACTAAGATTTCTTACTTGTTGGCCATCTCTGTTGTGAAAACATAAACAAGTTTTGAGCTTGGTTTCTGGCCACTACCAGGTTCTGTTGTGGAGCCCTGGCCTCCCAGTGGGTTGTGGGATGGTGTGGAGGAGCGACTGAGTCCAGCATTGGAGGTAGAATGGGAGACAGAATCCTGGGGCTTCACTTCACTGGAGTTACAGTCTGAAAGAAGACAACAGTGGAGACCGGTTTTAGGACCAGCTTATGGGAACATAGTTCTACTCAGAAGCTGTCATAGGTCAAGTCAATCAGCTAAGGGTCTGCTACACATTCTTGGATGCACACATTAACACACTTACTGAAGAATCCTTTGTCATCTTCGTCACTTTCTCCCCCAGAGCACCAGTCAGCTCCACTGTACGGCTGCCTCCTCTCTGCCACACACATCCTCTTCGCCCTGCTGCCATCTATAGTGACACACACAACCATTAGTGAGCTCAGGATTATCAGTGTGAGTGACATAGAGAGACTACAAAAGTATATTTTTCAAGATGTCCAACTACTGTCTTCTGCGGGCAGCCTGTGTTGTGTATACCCAGGAGAAGAAAATAACTATATGTACAGCACTTTTCTAAATAAAGTTATGCAGTGGTGTGCCATAAAAGGCAAACAACAAATCAAAAATGGGCTGTAATTAGGAAAGATACATTTCTCCTCTATTAATCAGGGGAAAAATAATGCCTCTACAGTAAATGATTTATGTATAGCAGATGCAGTCACCACATAAGCATTACAGACATGACATTGTTTAGACATTGTAGCCACTTTCTGTATAAAGCAGTTCAAATCATTTTATTAGAAACAGGTTATGAAAGCACAGTAAACTATGAAAGCACAGCTATTGATAAAATCCTTAAAATGTCAAAGAAACTCATGTACGTACCAACCAACGTTAGTTAAACAGTTTTATCATTCTGGCAGGAGTAAAAATGTTTTTAAAAGTTTCACATTTAGCATCAAAACTGACAAGCACTTGACAAGGACTGTCTGACAATGTCTGACTGCAGCTGTCAGCTGACATTAGATATTTTGACAATAGGCACTGGCTACAGTGATTGTTACCTTTTTCTTCACTGGTGGGTGTGCCGCTTTCTGGCTGTTCAAAAGACTCTACCGAGGTGCTTCTCTCCCTTTTGACTTTAACCTTGGAGCTTTGGCCAGAGGAGAGGCCCTGACCATTTTTCAGCCCTATGCCCCCTGCCACATTCTGAGCCCCTTTGGTACCCAGAGTCTTGGGATCACAAGGCGAGGACTGTGATTGGCTGCCGGTGTTCCCAGGTTTACCCTGATTGGGCATTTTAGAGTCCATCTGGGAGGCAGCGGAGGGGGACATGACGGTAGGTGATCGTACCATAGCCTCCGTCTTAGGTTTAGGGCTGATATAGGATAGAGAAAAAAAAAGTAAGCATAACATTTAGAAGAACACAAATCACTTGTTCTCTTTCATGAAAACAGTCTAAATAATTGATGTAACACATATTTCAATTTTATTATCAATTTAATATACCTAAGATGCAACTTGGTATCTCATGTGGGATTCCAAAATGTTTTACCTTTCACATACAGTTACGAGAAAAAGTATTGGCAGTGTTCTCAACTTTCTGGATTTCTGCATGAATTGGTCATAACATCTTAACCAAAGTCCCAAACATCAAAGAACACATTATTTCTAAGATGACAAAACACAGCATGATCTTTTATGTCTTTATTGAACATACTCATTTCACATACAAAGTACTAGTGATAAATGTAGTGGCAACTCTAGGATTCTGATGTCAATAAATGTCAGCTGGAGTCAGGTTTAAGAATAGAGGTTTGATTAGAACTAACCTGACTTACAAAAACGTGGGAAGAGGTTTGTGAATGAGCCCTAATGACCCTAAAAATTTAAGTCAATCTACTATAGTATGGTTTTGAAGACACAAAATCCACCTTTTGGTTTGGCCAAGTCACAGCCATGACCTCAACCTAATAGATGCTGTGGAATGGCCTTAAGAAAGCTGTTAATAATCAAATGTCAAAAGATTACGGCTGAGCTGAAACAGTTATTTAAGGAAAAAAATCCTCCTGAACATTGTACAGGTATAATCGATGCTACAGGAAATGCTTGCTTGATGTTACTGTTGCCAAAGGTGGTTCACCAATTATTAAATCACTTTTGCAATTACCCTTTTCACTATCCATTCTGTATGTTTCATGAGTGAAAAATCATCACTGTGTTTTATGAGCTTAGAAATATTGTGTTTGTTTATATTTGTGACTTGGTGCATGTCAAGCAAAAAGCCTGAAGCTAGAAGTTTGGTTACCCAGTAATCATGGTCTGGAATTGTGCACAAACCAGATAAGAGCAAGTGTACATACTTAGTTAGCAGGCTATCCATGAGATCTGATATGCTGCAGCTCTCCACTACACACTTGCTACCCGATGTGCTAAGTAGTAGAGAGAAGACCTAAAGGAAAATGTGATTGTTCTGTGTGTCATTTTCGCCCTTGCAATTACTAAACACAATCTCACTAGAACATCCAACAGCTGTTGCGGATGTCTATGAACTAAAGGTTTTGTTCCCAGTACTGGGAATTCAGTGCAAAGTTAAACCAAAAAGAAATAACTGTAGGGACATGGGCAACCGACAAATAACTGCTGCTTACTAGTTATGAGAGCAGCGCAGTTCAGGCAAGCAGGACACATCCAACTGCCAAACTGCCTTACCACGCCCTAATTGTTTCCCTGTCTCTTTCTCTATGTCTCTCTCGATCTATCTATCTATCGATCTATATCTGTCTCTCCCTAGATATAAAAAAATATATGGAGAAAGAGAGAGAGAATGCACACCCAAAGCACAGAGTATGTATGTGCGCAAAGCAAAAAGAAGGGAAAGCCAGGATTTTGGCAGCCCAGACACCCATTTCTAGAGTCTCCAGAAGCATGAGTCAGCAGGGAAAACATCCAAGAACAGTGTACTCCCTGACCCTACAACAACTCTGGATCCCACATCAAGACCTTTCATGTAAATAGCAAAAAAGCTCACCTTAGATCTCCATTACATTATTACTTATACTTCCCTTTCTAAAATGCACAGGTAAGGGTGATGTAACAAGCTCAGGTTTGGGTCCCTTCATCACACTGTCAAGACGTAGTTTAATGAATACTCAGGAAAGATATAATTAAAACAAAAAGGTGCCGACTTTGGCCTTTGTGCTTGCATTTTCCACTAATTTACATGAGTTTCCTTCAGGTCATCTGACCCCCACCCACCAAACTAAAATCATTTACTGTTATAAAGCCTTCTGCTACTGACCAATCCAATTGCCTCGGAAATGCTCACCATACACATATAGCTGGATGGGTCAAGTTTCCCCACAGGGATTAATAAAGTATGAAAAAATGCTGTTTAAGGGCTGTGGTTGAAGTTTTCTTTAGATATGCTCCTGATCAGCTTTTTCAAAATTGAAAACTCAGCACATTACAACTAGTAAGATACAAGTTTCACAATTTACCCAACACTGGAATAAGGGATATGCAGATAACCTGGAAAACAACTGAATCCAACCAAAGACAGCTTAAATGGTATCAGTATTCACTAAAGCATTGAGTGTCTGTTTGTCTTACTTCCAAATCAATAACACTGGCTAATATATAATCTGAATTAATACACAATTGTAATGATAATTAGTGAAGATCACATATATAGACAATCAAACATACTCTAATGCTAGCTTATTCTCACCATCACAGTAATGTACCGTTGTATCGCAGCACTAGCTAGATCTACTTATTTTCTGTGTCCACTCACCTCTGTGTGTTGGTGGACGGGGAGTTCTTTAGCCTATTAGAGTGCATTGATGGGGCTCCCAGGACTACAGAACAGGGTGGAGTGATGAGCTGGTGAGGACTGCCTGTATGTGAAAGCGGTGCTTTTGCACGTACGTTCCTAGAGCCAGGAACAGGATTCCCAATGTTTGAGAGGTTTCCCCGTCCGTCTTTGGCCTCCTCTCGCTCTTTTTTTCCTCGCTCCTTCTTGTTGAAATGTGTTGCTGCTGTACCTGCCGCCGCTGGCCTCTCCTCTTGGACCTCCAACATTCTCTCTATGTCCTTATCTGTGTGTGTCCGTGTGTTGTGTGTGTGTGTGTGTGTGAGTGAGTGTGTGTTTGTGTGAGAGTGTCTGTGTGTGTGTGTGTGTGTGTGTGTGTGTGTGTGTGTGTGTGTGTGTGTGTGTGTGTGTGTGTAGGTGTGTTTGTGTGTGTGTGAGTGTGCAGATGTGTGTGAGTAAAAACAATAACAATAGTCCAGGATTCTTGTTCGGTGTGTATTTATGAAACTCCTCCAAGGGGGCTTTCAACGGCCCTTGGGCACACTGTCAAGAGAAAAGAGAGGGAAAAGGAGAGTTAAATGAGGGCCACTGTTGACCAAACTTAAACTCTCAGTATCAATCTCCCACTTTGGGCTTAAATGCTGGCTTTTAAAAATTGGTCACTTTTATTTTCAAAGTAGTTTTGTTGAAAGACTGAATTTCAGTCTGTGCATTTCACAGCATATATTCTGACATGTCACAGTGGGAAAGCATAGCTGTTAATAACACTTCAATAGTGCAAAGGCATTGTTTACGTTATTAGTAACACCTGTGCTTTTCCTCTGACAAGTCATAATATCTGCTGTGAAAACCACCTATGGTGAAAGTGTTTCACAGAATATAGAATCAGAAACACACAGAAACCTTTAGAAGCTCTCCTGTAGCATAATCTCCATCTACACTGTACACTTTTGTATGGTAGAGTGACCAACATCAACAGCTAACTGCAGACATCAAAGCGATTTTTTTTTTGGCCAAAATATGACCATTTGAAGCACAATAAGTATGTGGCATAACAAGAATGTGAGTTCCAGATTCTATGACCCAATTTTTAACCCTCGACTAATCTGTCATGGAGCTAGACAGATTAGTTTAATACAGATACATGATAAATGTGTATATACTAGCAAATAAATAAAAATATGTTTGAGGTCACTATTACATAGCTTGTCCTCAAGAGAGCAATGCTTAATTTAATGTCAGACTTAGTAACTATCTTTGTTTTTTAATGTAATTACATTACATTTGTTACCTACCTAAATATCAAAACTGGTACTGGCCTAAACTCCAGCATCAATGAAAACAATTGTGCTTTTATTTTTCCTGTGCCGAACCATAAGTTCCAAATACGCATGAATAAAATCAAGGGATTTGGGGTGTGAGCTTTATAACTTTTTACAGAATCCTGGTTAAATGCACCCGGGACCTTCTTTTCGTTGTTTCGCTAAGTATGATGTTCTGTACACCTGCAACTATACAAACACCACAAATAACAATTATTGCATTTATATGCACTTAATCAACCAGGTTACTTGGAGAAACCAGCTTTCTCGGGTAATCAGGGCAGGGATTGGTTTACATGCACATAAGAAACCTGGTTACTGGAAATCCATGCATACGAGGAGGCACGTATCTGCGAAATGCCAGTACATTCAGATTTTGCCTCCATTTTAGACGTTTTTTTGTAAACATGGCTTATACATTATAACTTTTTAATGACAGAAAATGCTTCTTCCAGATTTTCTTAATGCTGTTTTTGTCTGCAAGATGGAAAGGCAGAGTGAGAGCTCAGCGAGAAAGAGGAAAAGAGAGGGGAAAGACACAGTTAATACACAGCATGAACTGTCAGAAGAAAACCCTGCGGTGGAGAGTGACTTTTTACAGTCTTCTAGGAGACACTTTGTCTTCAAATTTCCGTGGGTCTTTAGGTGGACTTTGATTTAAAATCAAGGTGGTTCCTTAATAATCTCTTTTCAGCCCTTTGTTAGAAATTTGCACTGTAGTGCAAAAAGTAGATTAGAACCTGGTTATATGTATACATGAGAGAAATTGTGAAAAAGTGTTCTTTGGGAGTGTTCTTTAGGTTTCCCTGATCCCTTATCCTGATTATGGAAACCACCTTTCCCGTTAAATGACATTTAAGAAATCATCTTTCCTGAGAAAGCCAACTGTAACCTGGTTACTTAAGTGCATGTAAACACACGTATTGTAACTGTAGCTAACAGTGCAGCGAAAGGTAGAGTGGCTCATACTCTTTGTTTCAGTTTGTGTGTGCTGGTGAGTGAGCACAAGAACTGCATGAGAATCCTGTTTGAGAAAGCGGACCAGTCAGTCAGATTACATTGTCATCCTGAAAATATTTAGGAGCTCTTCCAAAACACTCAACATTGTAACTGGCTCCAGAGCTCCCCTGGGGAAAAGGAGGTGGAGTGTTTAGGGGGTTTTGGAGGGGAGGGTGAGGGGGTGTCACAAATACAACTACTCCAACTACAGCAGCAACAGTTGTCTCTCAATGGTCTACACCAAAGATAATTTACAACTGTCAGGGTCACAGATCACCACTACATGCAAGCAGAGTCCAACTACATGACAACTGAGATTGAAGTGGCAGGGAATAGAGTGGCAGTGAATCCAAATTATGCTGATTAGACTAACCTTTAAATATAAAAACACATTGAGTGGAGGCTCTTCAGACAACTAGTGCAGTGATTATTGATTTCTGAAGTAGTGATTTGAGTGCATATTTATTTACAACAGCATTGTTAGAAAGAACGCTTTTCTAAGCATGAGGTGTGACTTTTAAATATGCTTTCATATATTACTGTGCAAAGAACCAAATGCACAACTCTAAAAGACACAGCACACAAAATGAACCTAAATGTCACTCAAGAGGTTTGCTCAAACTGTACACCTGGCATTCACAGCATAACATTTTCTACTATTAATACCATTTCTGTTCTTTCTAGTTTTTTTTTTAAATGCAGAGTTTGGATTATGTGAGTGAAGACACTGAGGGATAAAGTGTGAAAAACAGGGATGCAATCTGATTTTGCAGTTGGCTGTTATTTGCTAATCAAAGTAAAATGCTGGCTTGATAAGTCACAGTAGGAAAGACCTGCTAGACAGCCTTACTAACCAAAAATACCGTATAAAATGGCCTGCAGGACTTTACACTTAAAATGAAGAGTGGACAAACCCCTACCTTGCTGCAATAAACATTTCAGAACTGGGGATTCAGTTGCACATAGACATCATTATCATCATCATCAATCACATTCATTTACTGTCCAAATGACCTACAATAAATGTATTCATTCACCATGAGAACTATTCAAAGTCATGATTAAAAACTGTAATAGCGTACCTCTTTCCAAAATCATGAAATGATGTTTAGTGCTACACTACTAATGCTTGCATTGTTTTGAGTGACATATTAGAAGGTATTGAAGCTAAAGCTTGATTTAATAGCTGTTTACCCTATAGATCAGGTTGATATGCACCTCCCCAGACACATAACTACACAATGAGGCAAATGCAACAGCTGTGATTGGTTCACTCATCCCTTCTGCCTCAATTGGTTCAATGGTCATAAAGTCCATCTCCTCTCATGTCTGCTCTCTTTTCTGTGTCCTGCAGTAATTGTAGTAATAGTAAATGCTGTTAAATAAATTCCAACATGATCAGCTGAGTTTTCAACTGAGCAACTGTTAGTAGCACACACAAAAAAATAAATAAAAATCAACATTTTGCCACAGAATCCCTACTGCCAACCAGCAGATTGACATAGACACAAGAGTGCACAAGTATGAATGCTCACAAATGCACTGGCAATTTGCATTACCCATGGTGTAGGCCCTGGTTAGATTCAGTGCAGAGGCACAAAAGTGTTAAGGCCAGGGGTATGCTTTAAATGAACTAATTTGTACACGTCGTTCATTAGTTTCTGAAGGCCGAATTGCTTATCATCAGAGAACACTCAGAGGTGGGGGAAAAAGTTAGGGGAGAGAAGGACATGATGCCATTAACTAATCAAATAGGGAGATTCCTCAAAAACACTAATTATAGTTGTGCATACAAAAATGGTGGAAGTAAGCATATGAGAAAGACAAAGGTGCTTGAAGTAGAAGTTCAAACACTCCGGTATTCCTGTATGTAATGAGTATGATTGTCAGTTTTACAAAGATTGACAGATGCACTTTTATGAAGAAAGGTGTGTGTGTGTGTGTGAGTGTGAGAGAGAGAGAGAGAATTTGACAGTTTGAGAGTTCTTTTGAGTGAAAGACCTTTGACCTAACATGGTGGGCAATTTTCCAGAGATACAGTGGTGCTGTAAATACTTTCCGGATGCAAACTTTTTCCACATTTTGTTATGTTACAGCCTTATTCCAAAATAGATCAAATTCATTATTTGGCAACGTGGAAAAAGTTTGTTTTAAATCTTTACAAATTTATTAAAAATAACAAATGGAAAAAAATCACATGTATATACAGTAACTATTGTACATAAAATTGAGCTCTGGGGCCCCTTTCACTGATCATATTTGAGATGTTTTTACAACCTGATTGGAAAATTCAGTTGATTGGACGTGATTTGGAAAAGCATACACCTGCCTATATAAGGTCGCACAGTTAACAGTGCATGTCAGAGCAGAAACCAAGCCATGAAGTCCAAGGAATTGTCTGTAGACCTCTGAGTTAGGATTGCAGTCAGGCACAGATCTGGGGAAGGGTACAGAAAAATTCCTATAGCATTGAAGGTCCTAATGAGCACAGTGGCCTCCATCATCCATAAATGAAAGATTAGACGTTTGAAACCACCAGGCCCCTTCCCAGAGCGGGCTGGCCGGCCTAACTGAGAAAGAGAGGAGGGCCTTAGTCAGGGAGATGACCAGGAACCCTATGGTCACTCTAAAAGACTTCCAGTGTTTCTCTGTAGAGAGAGGAGAATGTTCCAGAGGAACAATCATCTTTGCAGCACTCCACTAATCAGGCCTGTATGGTGGAGTGGCCGAATGGCACATGGCAGTCCCCCTAAAGGACTCTCAGACCAGGAGAAACAAAATTCTCTGGTCTGATGAAACAAAGATTGAGCTCTTTGGCATGAATGGCAAGTGTCATGCCTTGAGAAAACCAGGCACCGTTCACCACCTGGTCAATAACATCATATAGTAAAGCATGGTGGTGGCAGCATCATGCTGTGGGGATGTTTTTCAGCGGCAGGAACTGGGAGACTAGTTAGGATCAAAGTAAAGATGAATGCAGCAATGTACTGAGACATCTTGGATAAAAACCTGTTCCAGAGCGCTCTGGACCTCAGACTGGGACGACGGTTCATCTTTCAACAGGACAGGGATCCTAAGCACACAGCCAAGATAACAAAGGAGCGGATATGGGACAACTCTGTGAATGTCCTCAGTGTCCCAGCCACTCAAGGCCCAGCCAGACTTAAAACCGATTGAACATCTCTGGAGAGGTCTGAAAATGGCTGTGCACCGACACTCCCCATCCCACCTGATGGAGCTTGAGAGGTACTGCAAAGAAGAATAGGAGAAAGTTCCCAAAAATAGCTTTGCCAAGCCTGTAGTATCATACTCAAAAAGACTTGAAACTGTAATTGGTGCTAAAGGTGCTTCAACAAAGTATTAAGCAAAGGCTGTGAATATTTATGTACATGTGATTTTTGTCGTTTTTCATTTTTAACAAATTTGCAAAGATTTCAAACAAACTTTTTCCAAATCACTGAATTTGCTCCATTTTGGAATAAGGCTGTAACATAAAAAATGTGGAAAAAGTTAAGTGCTGTGAATTCTTTCCGGATGCACTGTATCAATGGAATCATTGGAAAATGTGTTCTGTTTGCTGAAAGAGATGGCATTTTCTTTTCTTTTTTTTTTTTTTTGAAAGAACTAGCCTTCTACCTCCTTCAACTGTAACTTGCATGCATGCCTTCAAGGGGTGTTATCTAAACCTAAGCCCCAATCATACACAGAAGCATGTAATGTGAGTATGTGCATGAACACAGAAACTAACAGCAGGACCTGCCAATCACTTGCTCCTTCCAATCGCACGCTAACAAGACACTAATTGGGAAGCTTGCTGACATGACTGTCATACAGTATGTAATGACACACATACACACACATCAGATGTGCACACAGCAGCCACACATACACACACAACAAAGCAACACAGAGGTAATCACAGAGATTTCTCTTTCTCTATCTCCAGTAAAGATGCTCAGCTGTCTATCAAAACACACACAAGGAGCTGCAGTGCATGCAAGTTAATAGAGAAAACAGTATAATGAGGCTCTAAAATTGTGCTTTTTGCCTCTGATATAAATATGAGGTTCCACATGAAAAGAGGGCAGAAAATGGTTCAATTCAATTAGATTTGAGTTTTCCAATGCGGGTGGCACTAAAAGGGTGCATTTCATTTCATGCTTATGTAACAGTCATCGTACACTATCCGAATGCAATGTGGAGAGTAGACCCTTTCCAGTTACGTCACACAAATTCCACTGAAGCGGTGACGTGAGGCTTTATATCAGTAAAGTATCCACAGTTAAACTCCAGGTGTGGGATTAACAAGAGCAGAGGAACCTTGACCTTAATCCCAACCAAGTCCACTGGCTGACATTTCTATCAACGCAACAAAGACATTGTTTTCAAAAAAAGGAAGAGTGGGAAAACACATAAAAGTGCAAACACACACATACCACCTCTCTTCCCTCATCGCAGCCCTTCTGTTGGCTGTAAAAGGACCTGCCGATGTTTCAGCCTTATTTATGCAAATCCCATTTTGCAGTTCAGTTACAATGGAGTATTGCTCTCTTTTTCTCGCTCTCTAGCTCCCAGACCTGCTCTCTGTCGGCTCGGACTCCATCTCAAGAATTTCTTCATCCCATTATTTGTTTAGGGCAATAACAGAGACCTTATTTCTATCTCTCCTCGCATTATTCTGCAAGCATATCCCAAAAATGCCCCACCATCAGCAGCTGCAGGAGCTCTTAAACACAAAAGCCTTTCATCTCCCTACACAACGGCACACCTTATATGTGCCAAATATTCATTCAAGTGAAATTACCAAATATGAAGCTTTAAAAACCTTAAAATCTGTTGTTTTATTAAATCTAAAAAAGAATTCCTCTGTTGTCCTAGACATTTTTTATAAATTAGAGTAAACACAAATCTTAAAGCAAACCAAATAACTTTGGTCGGAAAGAAGCCACAGGTGGTTAATTATGAGATAATGGCACATTTGAATTCTGTATTTATCAAAACAATATTTGCAGTGAATACTTCAATGCTTCATTGAGAACAAGTGTAACAGGACCAAAGGCTGTGAACAGCCAACCCTTCCTTAGAGTTTTGTCCAAAATCACACTTAGCTACAGACATCCTATTTTGAGCCGTACTTTAGCCACAGACTATCATAGATGTTTATATGACAGTTTCTGTCTGGGTTTCAGAATCGTTTCATTCCTAGTTTATACTACTATTTCTGGGGTTATTTTAATATTATTTTATTGTTTATAAATTCTATGTAAAATCTATTGAACGAAAAATGCACTATATCTTTATTCTTAAGTAACACAATCATTAAATCCAAATGAATATTTTAAAATCTTAATATGGGGTTACATATCAGCAGGGATATAGCTAATGATTACTCCAAGGTCAATAGATGTCAGTAAAATGCAGTTTTGGTTTCCCACAATGCAAAGTGATGTCATAACCAAGTGTTTAACAAAAAAACATTTAAATCCAAAATTTAATTTTTTTTAAATTGATTAACTACCCAACTAATGTTTGAAGATGTACATTTTATGTAATAATAATCAATAATAATCAATTATATGTAATAATAATCACATATTATATAAACAAACCTTGCTATGAAAATGCACACTGATCTGTTAAGGTAACATCCTGAGAGAACTACGTCAACATTACACACCCTGCAGAGAACACTCATGACTGTACATTGTACAACATATTGACATATTACATGTGACATGACGAGAACAAAGACACCTATATAAGTAGAGCTGAGCTCATGTTTGTACCAAACCTAAGCCAAAGAAATATTTACAATGAACTTTTAAATGTTTTCTGCATGGTCCAAACATTTAGCTGTTCCCAAAGTACAAAACCTAGCTATACCCTTCACCTACATATTGTCTTCAGTGTTAGTCTTTTCCACCTCACTTATTCTGTGGCCTCCAGTATTAGCTGTCTCTTCACTGGATAGTCTGTTCAGCATTCCCATAACAACGCTCACCACTCTACCATCTTCAGCAGACAATGCCCCTCCATCCCCAGGGATGTGACATGTGTGTAATGCCACTTTTTGTCAAATCATATTGTGGTGACAGAGCCTCGCAGTGTCCATCATAATGATGGAAGAGGCAATGAAAACAGGAGGATGGGAAAGGGGTGTGACACAGATATAGTCATGGGGGGGGTTATTGCACAAGTGGCTAGCTCGCTAGCTTCAAAGAATGTATGGGTGGGTGTCTGTGACACACACACACACACACACACACACACACACACACACACACACACACAGCTGACTCACTTGTGACACATCTGCTGGCGTAGCCTGGGCACAGTGCCATGTGTGGCGGCCAGCTTCAGCAGCAGGACTGGCACTCAGCACTCAGCCTGCTCTGATCTCCGTCTCACACACTTCACCCCACACTTCCATCTCTGTCCATCTCCACTCTGTCTCTACATATCTAGCTGAATGGAAAAGTTCTACTTACACACACACACAAAAAAAAAAAACCTGTTCTACTTAAAACAAGACAAAACCACAAGGTAACTGGAAACACTTTAACTCCTGCACACTTACTAGCAGCCCTACATTTATTAACATAGGCTTCAATCCAATTAGATTTTTTTGTCACTAATAAACTAAATTTGTTTTATATGTGAATGAAATGGTAGAACCAATTTATTCATTTAAATTATTTTAAATAGCCTTGTATGATTACTTAATTGAAAAAGTGACATTTTCCTATTTACTGTTTTCATTCATATGGAATATTTAAGCAGCTAACCTAAATATTCTTTAACATTATGTACAATATTCTCATGATCAGATAACATAAGATACAGCTGTAATTTCAGTGTGTCATATACATATTTAATAAACATATACTCTAGTTAAATATAAGTGTTTGAGTCTTTATATATTAAAATTGAAAGATTGATCAGGGCTCAAAAAATCTTGAGTGAGACATCTTTATTTAGTGGCTATTGTATTAAGTCTACATTAGAGATGCTGTTTGCTTGAAGTGTGACACGTTGGATTGCCCAGCAAAATTTTAAAACCCACAATGTCCTTTTTTGTGTCATGGCAAAATAAATATTCTAATTTAGATAGTGCTATGTTGAGTTAATAGTGCCCATTGAAATGAACTTTTCGTACTTTTCTAGTATTCAGTAAAATGCATAAAATGTATATACATAAATATTTTTTAAATTGTCTATACAATAGGTTTCTCCTATTTGGTGGCTAAAATCAAAAGCCAACCAGAAACACTACTTGCTTAAGAGAAACTCTGCTGCCCTCTGTGCAGACCCCTTCTTTTCATCCCTCCCCTTTACTGTGCTCTCTGGTCCGTGACTCCCCCCCCTCCATTCTTAAAGTTGGTCCCACACTTGGGCCACATTCCTCCCTTGCTCATGCTGGGAGGACGTCTCCCCGTGGCTAAAAGCATTGTGGGAAATCCCAACTGCCAGGCCCTTCAGAGTCCTAACCATTGAGGTAAAGTGAAAAGGAGACTTATTTTCCACAATTGTGGGTCAAGACTGAAGTATTACTGACTTGGCACAAGTTAAAAACTAACACCAGTGTCATTAATGTTTGATATACAATCTCACAACAAACAGCACAGAAACCCCAAGTACTCACATCTGAAGCTGTCAATACAACACACACTGTGCAAAACCCTAATTTGTACCACTAAGAATATTCGGCAGGAAGCAACGAAAATTTGTATGTGCTGCCCAAAATATTTTTCCATAGATTATTTTTGTACATTACAAATCACTAAGCAACAGAAACGACTGCTGTCTTAACCTGTCATACCATGTGACACAGCTAAGGCATCTCTACTAGCATAACAAACAAACTATATATTCACTAAAAGAACACACACACACACACACACACACACACACACACACACACAAGACAGGGTATACAATACATGTGCATCTTTTCTCCTTTATAATACAACAAAATTAAGACTCTGGAGAGAATATGAGCCAGACTATGTCCCTGAACTACCCCGGTTTGCAATAATGTGTCATTCTCATGGAATTTTAAACACACTGGCTAAGACCTGCCCAATTAAATATACAAGCAAAGAGCAATATACACGCACATACTCATGCTATTGCACATAAAAATACCCACATGCGGCAGTACTTAGCGGTCCTAATAATGTCTAAGATCTACAGAAAACTATTCCCATAACTCAAAACTTGTGTGTGATTCTGTCTCAGTCTCCTTTAGGTCCTAAAAACTGTGAATGCTTAAGAACATAACATTTCAATCATGCTAATAGCCACAAGGTAGGGTTGGGCAATATGCAAAAAAATATATTTTTTAATCACAATAATTATTTCCATATCAGTAGATATACATATCAGCTGAACCATTTCCAAGCAACAGATTAATCTTTATTGTCAGAAATAACTTTTATAGACTTTTCCAATGTACAAGGCTTCCACCATGCTTGTTTCTGAACGCTCATGTGAGATTCAGCATGTAGGAACTTTCAATATCACAACATGACAATTTTTCATCATGAAATTAACACAACAGTAAATGGCACAGCCCTACTACAGGCCCTACTACAGGGTGATGTGTGCTGAAAAAGCAAGCACCACCTTGTCCATGTAACCTCAGTAAAGTACAGCCAGTAATCCTGATGTTAGAGACATGATGAACTTCTTGTCTTATGCTGACCATCTTTTTAGACAAGAAGAAATAACATTACACGCTCTATGGTCAATACTGCTGTATAACTGTAGCTGCTGTTTTAACATTCAATGATGGTTTGGTAGGTAAGCTCTCACTTCCTTTGTTTACGAATATCAATAGATGACTCAAATTACCAGAACAAACAGGGCAAAAATTAGATCACTTGAGCTCAAATAGAACCTATGCCCCTATTTTTTTTAAATTGTGTGAATTTTGATGATTACAGTTTTTTGTATATAACAACATAGCAGAAAAGCAACCGACGTGTTGAAATCACTTGAACTAAACACTGCAGAAGCAGAAAGTAGCTAAATTGTTAATTTGCCTTTACAACAATCACAGACCTGTTAATTCTTTTATGGTCTCACTCTGGTAAAAAACCTCTGATGTCTATCAACTACAGATTTCTTTTACATGTAGAATTGTGTATCACTTTCAATAGGACCAAATCTACTGAAAAGTATTTATGCTAAAAAAATAGAAGTAAAACACCATTTGTATCTGGTCTCACTATTTAACAAATTACAAAACTTTGCTCACTCAGGCCATTTACAGTGCATCCATTAAGTATTCACTATTCGCTTAACTTTATTCCAAAATGAAATAAATTAATCAATATCCTCAAAATTTTACAAACAACACCCCATAATGACAACGTGAAAGAGATTGTTTTTAATCTTTCCAAATTTATTAAAAATAAAATTTAAATAAAAAAATAAAAATCACATGTACATAAGTATTTACAGGCTTTGCCATGACACTCAAACTTGATCTCTGGTGCCTGTTTCCACAGATCATCCTTGAGATGTTTTTACAACCTGATTTGGAAATTCACTTGATTGTATGCTTTGCAAAAGCATACACCTGTCTAAATATGGTCCCACATTTAACAGTGCATGTCAGAGCACAAACTAAGCCCTGAATTCCAAGGAATTGTCTATAGACCTCAGAGACAGGATTGTATCGAGGCATAGATCTGGGGAAGGGTACAGAAACATTCCAACAGCATTGAATGTCCCAGTGAGCACAGTGGCTTCCATCATCCATAAATGGAAGAAGTTATGGGGCACTGTTTGTAGAATTTCGAGGAAAATAATCAATTTAACCCATTTCAAAATGTGGAAACAGTTACGCGCTGTGAATACTTTCGGGATGCACTGTAATTGGTGTGACAACAAGTTTTAAGCATTAGGTTAGAATATGAGTGAAGTGAACATGCTCTACTGTATTAATAACTCCAAGATATGTCTGCAAAGTTTCAAAATGAACCTTTCTAAATTTGCATATCATTTAGTAAAACTACATTAAGATTGTGATAGTCTAAAAGTTTATTTTCCCAAATAATTAATTAAACATTTAATGAATACAATATCAGAAGTGTGTTCAAAATTTGTAAAGATATTTAGTTTACTATCATAAAAAGAACCTTCAATTGTGAATGATTGGGACAACTTATTGATAACTAGCAGATTATCATTTTAGCTCCACAATGTTCAGTTCTGTAAAGTGTTGTGAATTTTTCTCACAAATTAATGTGAAAGATTAGAGACGATTTTCTACAAAGCACTGACACATACACACCATCACATATCAGAAGTTCAACCAAAGAACATAAAGGATCTCGGCTTGTTCTCGTTTAGGCTGACATTCAGTCAAAGAACATTTGATAATAAAGACTTGACACTGTTAATGGATGCTTATAAGAATCTCACATCAGGCAAGTCTTAGAGTAAATAGAGTAAAGTGGTAAATATAAGGAATCTTAATATCTTCTTGCTAAAAAAACCCAGACAAAATGAATACTAATCAAAACCTGAACTCTTACTGTTCCGCCTGATTGTGGTGGACAGATCATTAGGTTATTACAGCCACAAATGCCCAGAGCTTGAATCGTTGTGTTAAATGTGTGAAAACCACATTTTAAAAATCTGTTTTTCTCATGCCTTTTTCATATATGTACTCCAGGCAATGCCTAGAGAATCATCTCTGGACAATGTACGGAGTTGTTGTTTCACTCATGTAACACACAGCAGGAGACTGTATTAATACTAATAAAATCATGAACATGCTCATTTGCTCGCTTTAAATCTTCCGCACAATTTGAGACACAGTAGCTGATGTATTGCCTCCACATATAGGCTCACACACATAATTAAGACTTTGTACTAGAGGATCGCAGGTTATACTCTGAGTACTGTTCAGAACATCTCACTCAGACATTTGTGTTTTCACATACACCCTCACCTGGTAAAGTATGGAGAAGATCAGGATTCCAGCAAATGTGTGAAACAGGGGCCTTAGTGAGACTTTTGCTAGTCAGCATGGTGTAGTGGTGTCATTTTAAACTATGCTAACTAGTATCAACTAACTGGAGATGACCTCAGCATGGCTGACAGCATTTAGCATAAAAAGTTGAAGGGACTGCGGGAGACAGTAGCGCACAGGTTCCACCTGAGAGCAGCTCAGATTGAGAGGACCTCTCCCCTCGAAGCAGGAGGAGCAGCTCATCTGTGCTATGACTGTCAATCACAACAGTGAAAACATAAAAGCAGATTGATAGGTACATTCTGACTCATCCAGACATTTCTCTGAAGATCCTGCATAGGCAACAATCCCACCACACAGCCACACATGAGGCTGAAAGATCCTACACTAAAAAAGACACAAAACACTGCTATGAGAAAAAAAAACATTCATATTTATGGCTGTAACTGCTGTACACACTTACTACCAGCAGCTGCTCCTTAGAGTACTAAAATATTTGTTTTGAAATGACATCCTCCAGTCTAGTGTATTTTATTGCCTTTATTATTATGATTTATCCTATTTTGTTTCACATTAATGGTCAGTGCTGAATTTGATCAGTGGAATAAAGAAAGAGCGGTTTCCACTTGGCAATCTGATGTATAGTAGTAATGTTAATGTGTTTTAATTCTCCTGAAGGCCACAGTGTTGTAAAGCAAGCCATTGTATTACAGCTTTCTAGCACTACAGAAATAGTTGAGTTTGACTTTCAAATAAACTGAAGACACAGGTGGTAGGTCAAGGCTAAAAACTGCAGAAATGTACATGATAAAAATGGAGTAGTATTTTTACTGCTCTGTGTGAAATACTACATAATCATTGTGCTATGGTGCTTTGACTGTTGTAGTAGTCATTTCAATTCTTTCAATAACTATAAAGTATACAAGAAATAGAGAATTGACATGTTCAACTAAAAAATAACCATGACAAAAAAACATCAGAATTAGCCTATAGAGTGCAAATAAACATTTCAAGCAACAGAAAGATAACTGCACACTTGGGTCTAATTTACTACTACACAGGCGATGAGACGAACCGCCCCTCTAACCCATCCCTTTTTGTCATTCACAACACAAGCCTTGTGAGTTTTAATTAGAAAACCCATGAAGCAAACAAATGCATGGAAACATGAGAGGCCAATACACAGAGGATAAAATAAATCCTTTGCCGCTTTACATCAATATCCATTTCCTTGCGTCCTTTACCTCACTGTGGTTTTTGGTTAACACGCTTTGGATTAGATAGCAGATAAATAAACAGTGTGCACTGCGTTCTCAGGAAGAGCACCCTGACCATCTTGTTTCCTCAGTAAGTGCAGATCAGAGAATAAGACCAAACATCGCAGTGATACTCCATGGCAGTTCAACTCTGAGGTCCTTTACCTCAAACTGCTTTCCCTGAGCACCGAGAGCATTCAGACAGGGTAAACACTCTTCATTTCTAGGCCTCTCATCAAAATATACATATGAATGTAGTCACTTCCATTGATAATTGCCAAACAGATTGTAACAGACGTTAAGAAGAACCTGTGCCTGGCTTATTACTGTCTTATCACAGCAGTGCTAACATATCCAGTTGTGGCACCGGCGTTTGAGCACAAAAGAGGAAATGTTTGTTGTCATGCTTTATATTGTTATTTTAACCAAAGTTGGTCTTAGGTCTAAAAACAGAAACTACAGTACAGTGAGTGTTGTTCTATTTACTTGGCTTTTTTAATTCCTATATACGATGAAAACAAATACTTTACTGCTACACTGTGGCTGTGTCTGAAATCAATCCCTTGTTTACTCATTCACCACTCCCTATATACTATAGACTCAACAGTTCATTCTACAGTAAGCAATAAAATAGAGATTTTTGACATTGACAAATAAGGTCTAATGTTTGGTAGATATGCAATATGGCAAATTGTGGACACATTGTGGATTTTTTAAGATGGTAGAAAGTGCATACATGTCACAAGCAGAAAGTGGATACTTGTACTGCTTCACAGTAAATACAGTACAAACAGGGAAGGATTTCAGACATTGCCAATATGTATACTTGATTTAAAGCATTTCTACATTTTTGCTTACAGAGGATTGAAGCAATGAAGAAAGGAGGAAGATGGAACTGTATTTAATTAGAGAATGTCTTGGATGTCTGCTTTTGGCAAGAAGGGAAAGGTCTATGTATGAAACATACTGCGATAAAGTGTGAAATGAAAAAGAGAGAGCCAAAGTTGAGCTGCGTTACCTCAGAAGCCCCCCTGCCCTTTCAGCAGGGCCTCATATGGAGAACCAGGCCTAAGGTCCCCTGGGCAGTGATGTCTGCTCTCCACTTGACTCCTCCCAGTCAGCCACGGAGGCTGTGTAGAAACCTGGCCCACTCACGACACCCTACAGCCACAAGTCATTCACACCTGGAACAGAGGGAGAGTACTTTGCTCATCGGATGAAACACAAATAACAAAATGGCAAAGAAAAGCACTCAACTGACCGTGTGGACATGACCAACATGTAGTAAATACATAACTAGTGCAAAGCTTAAGACATTAGAGGCTCCAGTAACAGTGTATACATGCCTTGTTTTAACCCAGACACTTACTTATACTTCAGTTACTGACCAGTGTGAACATAAGGGTTTACAAAACAGCATATGAAACCCTATCAACAGCTTCTTTGCATCCTTGAGGACTTCCTCCTTTCTCCATATGTGAAATGTGTTGGAAGAAAGGTACTATTTTAGACTACGGCAATGCAAAGAAATACAGGTAGAAGAAGAGAGCATAATTATGTAAATGTAAATGTAATTATACACAATAAATATGAAACAGCCAGAGCACAATGCAACAGATACACGCTCACAGCAGACAGTAGTGTTGCCTAGCAAATGAAGAAACAAGGAAGGTCTGCAGCTCAATCTCACCAATTGACATGAAAACATGAAGACAGTCCTTAGACAATACAGTGAACCCCTACCTGCTAACTCAGAGGTTGCTCTGCATAACAGCATCAGCTAAAGCACTAAAATGCAAACTGCAACAAAGCCCTAAAGCTGCTGAGATTTTCTCTTTACAACTGTGAGGCAGAAATCACAGCATTAAGCCTTTGTGACACCAGACACGCATTTATGTTAAATATGATCAGTGCTGACAAGCTGTTACATTGAGGATAACAAAATACTTACAACTTTCTTAATAAACTCAGGGAAAGCAGCAAGATGTGGCTTTATTCATCACCAGAGCACATTCACAAAATTCCAAGGTATCAAATCTCTTTTACTAAACATGCATTACAGTATAGGACCTGTGGAATATTTCCACTCACAATTTCGATAAAACAATAAATGCTAAAACTAAAACACTGAACACATTCTTGGCCATGTTTAGCTCTTTGGACTTGCCCAGGTAACACAGTACAATGCCACAATCTCACAAACAAGCCTGCTCGAGGAAGTCGTCCTAAAATATACAGACATCTACAAAGCGAAAACTCTGCGAATAATCCTACAGCACAGAACAACTACAGAGACTAGACTTCCCCCTGAAATCTCAGCGCCTCACTGGACAACTCTTGGCGGACAAAGTAATTCCATGGCGCTTGAAACTCCAGGAACTTTTTTTTTCTTTTTCCTAAAAGAAGTTGTTCCTGTTTCGCCAGAGAACTGGGGGGGTGGGAGGGGGGAAGGGAGGACTTCAGCACTTGCATTCATGGAGCCTCGGCCAGCGCAAACAAAGTCTTCCCCGAAGAGGGAGGCACTGAACGGCGGCTGAGAGCGAGAACAACGACGTCGGTCACAAACAGACAAAAACACACATTAAAATCAGATTCATTTCAAGGCTATGGCTGTTAATAAAGCAATTTAGCCCCTCCCTAGGCAAACATTCATTTTCAAGTTCTGTAGCTCCGTTAACAATGTAACAATTAAATCGCTCGGCAGATGATAGGGCTGGCCGACACAATCACCAGCCGAGGCCTATAATCTCGTTACGCGTTTATAAATCATATCAGGCACATTTTGAAAAAAGTAAATACAATACCAACGGTGTGGTACTCCTGAAGAATGCAGAACATGCATGCTGCATTGTATCCTTTTTTCATTTTCACGAAGCACGGGCGGTCCTCCAGTAGAATGGGGTAAAAACCAATATTTCTCCGCGGGTTTTACACCATGTTGAAAACATCGTGAATAATCCGCTTTTGTTGCGCTGGAAAGATGGGCATTTACGGCCGAAAGGGTGCTCGGTTTCTGCCAGGCCAGACACGACGTGGGTTAGCTAGCCAGCCTTCGGGGACAGAGGCAGAGAAGAACGGATACCGGAGTGAGATGTCCCCGGGAGGAGGACCCGCGTGTGCCCGTTGCCAGGAGGCAAGCTATGGTACCGAGACTTTCCAGCAGGTTTTGAATAAAAGCGAACTCACCTGTAACGTCACCGTAATTCCCGATTTCCTCGAACGTTGAAAATATACGCACATCTATCAAAGCACAACATTTTCACGGTAACATTATAAAATAGAAATGTGTCTCCCCCCCTTTCGCCCGAGCTTTCCAGTGGTCCTACTCCATTACATCCCAGTCAAGATTTCCTGTCGCCTCTCCCCCCCCCCCGTTTCAGCGAGATGGTTCAGCCCGAATTCTAAGTAGCAATTCTAGGTCAGGTCTGTGTGCCAGTGAGGCTGTTGGACAGCAAGACAGCGGTGTCCACCTCGGTGCGCCACGGTAAACACTAAATAACTTTAAAAACACACACAAGACAGACACGGCTTTACCGGGCGTAATTTTAACTCGTTTTGTTGTGGTAACATCGAACTTCCTCATGTGAAAGAACGTGTTAGTAAGTTCTCACAGTATTTAAGTATGTTGGTATCCGTCATGGATGGGTCACCGGAAGGGGCCTACCGGGCACAGGCCCAGAGGCCGCTGGGGGCTACAATCCAGGTATTAATTTTCTATATTTCTCCTTTGAAAGTTAAGGAGCTCTGGAAAAAGATAAAAGACAATTATTTAAGAGGGTTTAAGCTAGGAATTGAAAAACCTTTTTTTAGATACAAAACCGTGTTTATAAAGTGTTTGTTCAGTGTAATGTATTTTTAATGAAGTCAAACATTTTAACTACTGGGGAAAGATATAAATTCATGGTTGCAACTCCAACAACATTTCATTGTGACAAAATATTTGAAAACTTCTTACATGTACCTCTCCATCCATCCTTTAGGGTCATGGTTGGGTGGCTGGAGATTGTTGGGTACACCCTGGACAGTTCACCACGGCCAACACAGAGAGACATACACAGACCACCAACCATTCACACTCGCATTTACACGTGGGCAATTTAGAGTCACTCATTAACCTAACATGCATGTCTTTGGACCGCGGGAAGAAGCTCATGCAAGCACAGGGAGAACATGCAAACTCCAGGCCATGGTCAGCCTGAGAAACAAACTCGCAACCTTACGGTTGTGGGGCAGTAGTGCTAACCACTCCACCACCTTGCTGCCCTCAAATATAATAGTATTTATATTTATTTATTTATAGCTGCTTTCAAACATGCGCTGCCACCATGAATTTCTATAGATTTTACCTGGGGTAGCTACATGTAAGAATGCACCAAGTCAAACAGGCCAGACGTCACCCAGAGTTTATCCTACAAGCCTCCTAAGTCCAGGTAATGCGAGTGAGCCTTTTTGTGAATAGAGAATACCGCTCTATCCTGAGCTGTCAGGAGAATTTAAAATTAGCAAATGCGTATGTTGACAACTATTTTTACCAGGCGACTGCCACAGCTTCTTAATTTTTTGACTGCCATGGTTTAGATGTGCTGCAAAATAAAACAAAAAAAAAAGGACCGCATTTCCACAGCATATTTTTTCTGTCATGTTGTGCCTCCTGAACGCACCGGCCAGACACTACTCCTCATTGAAATCAAGTGGAGTTTCTGCTCCTATTTGAGAACACTTCTGGCTTGGACAATCTTTCACTGTTTGTTACTTTTGTAAAATGTCCAGAGCTGATTCTGTGGACATTGTCTGTAGTTAAAATGTGAAAAGAGTTTATTTATTGCAGCCTCAGATTTAGTCAGTTCCCCTTGTGCTAAAAGTTTTACATCATGTACCTACCACCTTCTCACTTAAGACGAAATTATTCTAAATACAATTAGAATAAAATATACATACATAGGTATATTTATGAATGAGTGTAGTAATGTGCGTGGTATATGGACATTTTTTCTTTAAGTCTGGAATTAAGTTTAAGCTAATTTATCTAATACCCAAATATCTATTTCCACCACATCTAAATGTAGCTGTGTAGGTGAATAGTATAGAGTTTGAAGTTGATATTTACAGTATAAATCAAGATACTGTAGTTTGTGGTGATGCTGAATTGCATGATACTTGAAGGTATTTCCAATATTTTGTATACCCACTTTATATTACGGGACATGGCCATAATTGATAAAGAAAGAAATGAAGAAGGCAAACATACTAAAGACAATAAAATTATTATACAAGACATCTTTCTGTCTTATCTTCTATTCCATTCAATCTTAGTCAGTGCAATACAATTTTAATAGTGTTCATGATGAACAAAATAGTTGATGACATTAAAACTAGACTGATGCCACTTGATAAATAAAATTATGTTCAGCTGAAGCACACACTTATTAGAGAGTTAGAATCACAAGCCTCAAAGGAAGAGTAAAACATTAAGGACAAGCAATGTGAGAGTAGTGATTCTCAATATTTAATCAAGATACATTTCAAATCCAACCCAAATGTATAATCATGACAACTGGGGAATAAATGAATTGGTGTTTAAGTGCACACATTATTTGCTGGCCTGATTGTGTGTGTGAGTGTGTTCCACTTCTCTCCGGGTTAGTGCTGATTCAAACTCTCCAAGTGAAGATGTTTTTGCAAACTGAGAGCAGTCTTCTTCAAGAGGCATTTTGATACTGACAGCTCAGTTTATTGCCTAGACCATACTTTAAATGTACAAGGACATAATTGAGAGTGCATTATATTCATTGAGCTTTTAAGAGGAGTTGCATCAGTTGATTTGAGTTAGCAACAGGTCTTACTTTGCTCACAATCTTCAAACTGCCAAAATAGCTGGAAAAGGCCCATAGCAACAGTAGATTTTGAACTTAAAGTTACAGTGTGCAACAGTTTTCACATTTATATAGAAATATACCCCAACACTCATCTTAATGTGAAGAGGTGCTGTGGAAGCCTCCAGTACACAGACTCATTCAAGTGCACTGGAGGCAGTGCAGAGATATTCAAGTGTTTTGAGCAAGGCTCACCCCACTGACCGGAGAAGGGCAACAGTTTCTTCTTGATTAGTAAGTTTTGTAACGCTAGTATTTTTTGTTATTTGATAACCATGACCAGTGGTAGTTCTAGACCCTTATTACAGGTGTGTCATTTTTACAGAGTCAGAAAATAGGGTAAAATATCCAACATACTTTCCCAGAGGCCAACTTATTTTGCTGGGGTTCAGAACTCAAAGATATTAAGTTTCAGTCATAGGAAAAAAAGCCAAAAACTGACATTTCAGAAGGTAAACTACACACTTAAAAATTAAAAATTACTTAGAAAATAAGTTAAATAGTTGTAGATGTTCTCCATGTTGGTCTAATATTCGTTTAATCGTATAATCATTTCCACTGCTCGCGCACTGTTAAATCAGTGTGAACTTACAGGAAACACTTTTTGTAAGTACCAAATTAATTTTTGATATTTTTGAGACTGCGCGGAAACTCTTTTCTTTTTCTTTCTTTCTTTCTTTATTTATTTCTTACCTTCTTCCTTTCAACAAAAAATCAAACTATTGTACATGCCTGTTGAACATCAGCTGCATAGAAGTCTTTTACAGCACTGAGCATTGTGGGATGACACACTGTACGCAGGACACAAACCATGGGATGAGAGCTGCATATTTGTGACTTTTGACAAGCACGCCACGACTACATTGGACATGTTTGTGCATGTTAGCAGAGACTCTGTCTCCTTCTCTCTCTCACACAAACACACACATGCACTTCCTCCTGGTCTGGTTCTGTGTGTGTGGGTGTGTGCATGTGTGTATGATAAACCCCACTGGTGAGGTAACAGTAGACTGGCAGTATTCCCAGACTGGGCTGCATTAGACATGCACACTAGTAAAGCTCTTCAGGTCGATGTTCTGGCTCTCCTGTTCTCCAACTCTTTGGCAAGACTAACCCACAATACTTTGGGAACAAAAAAACAAAATCCAGATTCTGGCCAGTGTTACGTTAAAACAAAAAAAAAAATGCAATTATATTTATTGCATTGCATTTGTGTGTTTGCCCATCTGTTTGCCTGCATGTGTGTGTGTTTAAGCAGGACACCAATATTGACTGTTTACTTATCATATTACCATCTGCATTATTTAAAGCTTTGATAAACAGTCTTATTCTGGAGAGACACCCTGTAGACACAGAAAAGAAAGATGAGGTGTTGGGTTGGAGACTCGACACATTTTATAGATAAATACAGTAACTTTGGCTAATTTGCATTTACAAAATATGATAAATAGTTCTAATAGCTGGTTTTAGACCAGTGGCTTTGTGGAGGACAGGAGGAGGTGGTGGGTTGGGGTAATAGGGAGGTGTATATTCAGGGGTTCTGTATTGGCCTGCATCAGGGGATGATGGTTATCTTAGGATTGGTTCATTAACAGGTAAGCTGGCGATGTTGAGAAGAACACCAAGACTGGTTGGGTTATCAAAATACTGAGACAGTGAGCTCACTCCCACAGCAGTGAGGTCACTTACCAGAGTGTGGTAGCCTGACCAATCATCAGTCAGTCTATTATCATGGTATGCGGTGTTGCTATGAGTAACAGAGACAAGCACTGCCTTGCAGATGCCTAATGATGGCTGATACACTGAGATGCTACCACTTGGCCTATTCGATTCTTATTGTCTTCCTTTCTGTCCTCCACATTTTCTTCAACAGTTCTGCTCTCATCAGTTAGAGGTTGAATGTAGGTTTCAAGCATAGAAACTGCAATGAATCATAAGTTTGATCTTTCCCTCCTTTCACCCCATCATCTTTTCCCTTCCTCCTCTTGTTGACTGTCCCCTGCAGCAGTGTTTCTGACTCTTCCCCACGGCAGGTAAGTGTAAACAAGCTGGAGGACTGAAACAATGTTAATTAACCGATCATTAACAACAACAAATCGAGGCAGACCCTGGAGATCTAAGCAGTTGCCCACCCACCTGCGTCTCACCATTCCACTAACTGGACTGTTAATGACTAATCAGAGGCAAGAGTGATTAGATCGCTTCCTAATGAGATAGATTTATGATTGCTGGAGTCTATTACCCTTATATATGGCTGAGGCCTTTGCAGTGAAAACAGAAACTCAGCCCAGGTCCAGTGGGGAAAAAAGTATTCAGGTACTTCAATTTTTCATAGAAGTAGCAAAATAACAATGACAAAACCTTAATTGCAAGTAATAGGTATGGGTTTAAATACATAAATACAACATTTGTAAAAGCTACATTTACTCACAAGTATGAAAAGTTCACAGACTGAAACACTATGATATGTTCAGCAGTATGTAACGTATTACTCAGTTAATTCTAATGGTTCCAAACCTAGGGATTGGGCTACTCCAAAGGGGGTTGTAAGATATTGGAGTAGAAAAATACTTTCATACTAATTTTAATATTCTCTTTTGAGTTGTTTTTTAACTTATTACCCTGGGAAATATTATCTAAATCGACCTACCCAGACTTCAGCTAATGAAATGTGTCTTAAAGGGTAGAATACATTTTTTGTTTAGTTTTTTTTCTAAAATAGCTGGTTCTACAATAAAATGTGTGAAACTGTATTTTGGTTAAAGAAAAGCAAATGGTCTGGTTCAATTTCTTAAAAGTGCACAGTGACTTAAATCATGAGACATGATATTGTTAGTATTTAACTAACCACAATCCTTTTCAAACCTTGACCATAGTCCCATCATTGCCCAAATGCTTATCCGTTGTACTAGTAATGGTCCTTGCTGTTACGGTCATGTTATTTTTATGCCTGCCATCCACCTGAACCACCTCCCTGTGACTCCAGAGTGGTTTCTAAATGTAATGCTTCCTTCACTTAAAAAAGAGATAAAAAGATTTTTAATGTACCAAAAATTTAAAGGTACTTTGACACATGAGCAGTTAAATAAAATGAGGTGAAGTTAAAAGTACAGTACTTCTGATTTATACTGGATTGGGAAGATAAAGGATCAGATAATGGTATAAGTCAAAGTACCTCAAAATTGTACATGTACAGTACTCGAGTATATGTACTTAATTACTTTCCTTCACTACTCTCGTCACATAGCTGGTGATGGACATAAAGGACAGCAGTTGTAAATGTGTGCGTGACACCACCCAATACCACCCAAACAAACCCAAACAAACCCCCTGACTCACTGAACGTATCCTCTTCCTCTCTCCTATCTTTGTGTATGAATGCTTACCGAGAGGAAACGATAGATGCAGACATTCCACAACCCATATTCCCCCTCACTCTATCTTGTTGCCATGGGAACCACAGCAGACGGGAGACAGGTTCATATCGGCCTCCCTCAGGTCTCCAGTCACAGTCTCCTTGTCTCTCTCTCTCTCTCTCTCTCTCTCTCTCTCTCTCTCTCTCTCTCTCTCTGTCTCTCTCTCTCTGTCTCTTTCTCTCTCTTTGCTGTCAGAGGCGGCTGCTCCTGTGTGGGCCACTGATACTCGCTGATTAAAGGAAGTTATAATTTGATTTTCTCAGCAGGCGCCGTTTAATAGATCAGTTTAACTAAAGCTGTGCCATCCCCAGGGCTTATAGAAGGAAAAGGAGCGAAAGAAAGAGGGAGATATATGGACAGAGAGAGAGAGAGAAGGAGAGTCATGCTAATCCCAAACACTGAGCAATCACCCCACCACGAAACTCTCCCACTCACTCCCCTTTCTAATTCTGTTTGCCTATTTTATCGTCTTCCTCTCTCACTCTCTCTTTCTGTTTCTCTTGCTTTTCCTCTGCCTATTAATCTGTGCTTCCCTCTCCTCCCCCTCCTCCATCATTTCTTCCTCCCTCCTTTTAGTGAGGCAAACATGGGAGGGCTGGTTTCTCTGTGTACAAGCTGGCTGTATTACTGGCTCATTGTGATAATAGTGTTTAATTATCCTCTCAGCTAAAATCAGCCCCATCACTCTGCTTCTCTTCCCTTACCCCGCTTCACATCCCTTCCCACTACCCCCCCTCCACTCCCACTATCTGTCTGTGGTGTGTCTAATACTTCCCCCTACCGCCCTCTCCCCCTTCATGCATCTCCTTCTCTTCCCTGCCACCGCCACCGCTCCCCCGCCCTGTTCTCCAGCTATTTCAGACCCATTTAGCGGGATAAGCATCTTGAGACAGACAGAGGGGTTTTTGCTCTCTTTCAGAGAGAAGCGAGGAGAGGATATGGAGACTGGCATCCTGGTGCCCGCCTCAGAATACCAAACAGGGGCCCGGGCATCTTAATATGCAGTGTGGGACAGAGGCTGAGATCAAAGAGAGGCACAGACAGACAGAGAGATGGGTTGGGGGTGGGAGGGTGCACTAGGGGGGATATAGAGACAGAGAGAGGAAGAGATGGAGAGGTGAGAAAGGGAGGGAGTGAGCCTTCTAATTCCACCTCGACTGAGCATCCTTTCCTTCACATCATCATTTTTGTCCTACTCTCCTGCATCACCCCCTTGACCCTAAGAAAAATTGACAGCTTAATTACCACAGCATCCAAATCTACATGCCTGCCCGTGCATTGATGTGTTTTTGTTCAGTTGCAAGGGTGCCGGAGAAAGTCTGCATGTGCATACGTCTCAGTCCATTTCCCCCTCACACATATACATTTGTTTGTGTACGCTTGGGGGTTGGATGGTGGCTCTGCCTCTGCCACCTACACAGCCCCTCTATCTCCTCAGTCAATTAAGATCGTGAGTAGCTGTCCCTGAAGCGGTGTAGACAGGCTAAATGAAAAGGCAGTGGATGTGAAATATGAATCATTAGAATACTGCAAGGACGGGCTGGGGGAAAGGCAAGGGGTGGGGGTCTGGTAGAGAGATAAGGAGAAAAAGGAATGGAAGAGAAAGGGAGAGGAAGAATGAGAGAGCAGATAATAAAAGATTAACGTCACGCCTCTCAGAGTGGCGGAATTTCAAACCCTCCAGATCAAATTATTTATCCCTGTCTATAAAGGCAGAGGAAGATCAGGAAAAAGGGGCTGGAAGAGGGGAAAAATGAGCAAGGAGAGAGGACGGATGGTGCGAAGACCTCTCTCACTCTCTTTGATGACAGTACTGACAGCGAAACAAATGCTCCGTGCGTGTGTGTGTGTGTGCATGTGTGCGGGTTGGTTCTAAAGCAGAAAAGAGGGAGAAACCGAGAGAGAGAAAGTAGAGGCAGATGTCTGCATTCACTCTGTGGGAGGCTCAGGGCTATTTGCCGAGGACAGAGAGACAAGAGCGGAAAAACAGAGAAAGAAAGAAAGAAGGAGAGAGACAGAGAGGGCTGGATTAAAAGAAACCTGTTTCCCTTTGATTCTTTACTAATTTGCAGCAAGATGAAGAGCACAGAGAACAAACCACCTACGCAGCACCACTCCACACCAAATCACACACACACACACACACACACATTAGTTTCTTGGGTCTCAATGGAGTTCACTCTGGCACGCACAAACACACACATTACATTTATCTGTAGTTCACCGCCTCGTGCCCTTCTCACCAATGACAGTGACATTTCTCTATACAGGCTGTGTAACCCCTGCCTGACTCCGGATCTCCTCTATTTTTTTACTCCCATCTTATCCTTCGACTCCTTCGATTGTTCTTTCCGTTTTTCTATATAGGAGCTTTTTTCTGAAGTGAAAACCATTATATCACCAATGCTCAAAAATACCAGTAGACTGTGTTGCTCAGATACACATTGACTAATCACTCGCGCGCGCACGCAGACACATATGCAGGCACAAAGTCCTTCCTCATTAGCCCTGATTCCCCCTGAGTGACATCTTTAACAAAAGGATGCAGCTTCTGCCGCCATGGCAACAGCCTCCTCCATCTCTATGCGGTGCTTCAGACTGTTTACATGATGGGATCTCACTCTTTTCTTCCCTTTCACTCCATCTCTCTTTCTATTAGCTTCCTGCACTTTATCCCTCCTCTCTATTTCTGTTTTTCTGTTCCGTTTCCCTGTTTCTCACTCTATTTGTCTCATGTCACAATTTCTCTCCTCTGTCTTTAGCTCTCTTTTCTTTCTCTGGATCCTCTCACCTGCTGTTTTGCTGTTAGTGTTATCTGTACCCTTAAGGACATTCAGTATAGAGACCACCTGCTTGCCAATCATAAAATTATATGTAGGTCTAGATGTGGGCAGGAGGGAAGGGGGGGTGACATAGATGATCATGTGTATGTGATTAAGTATTTTGGTGTGTGTGTGTGCTTCCAGGAGATTCTGATATCTAGGCCACGGGAATCCAAGGCAGCCACTGTGTCTGGTGTCACAGCAAATCAACTGTCAGCTGTACACCACCTGCCCACCCACACACATTTGCACCCTTGCACGCACACACACACACACATATGTACACACACGTACACTGAAAGTCTTAGGAGAGAGAAAGAGACTAAGAATAGAACACCCGGAGAGTGTTGCCGCTTCTCCCTCCACCTCCACCTCCTCTTCCTCTCTGCTCTCCTCCTGCCATCATCAGCGGTGCTTTGCAAGTGGCCTCCAACACGATAGGAGTCTTTTCTGTCTTCCACACTCTCCCCAGAGTTTAGCCCAGCCCTTCTCTCCCACAGTGAAATGAGTCACCTGCACTCCACTGCTCCTCGTTGCATCTGTAGGTATACCGTAGCTGGTAAGGTCTCCATTGTTAAAAAGAAAAAAGCAAAGCAGCCAGATGTCATCTAACAACCCTTAATATGTTATTCTGATATTGACAGAGTAGGAGGGAGGAAAAGAAATGCAAAGCGGTGAAAACACAAGAGAGACACTTCTGAAGCGGGATTCGATCCAAGGCCAACAGGGGTACATGCAGTTTTAGAGGCCTCCACCACTAAACCATCTCCTGGGAGGATTTTCAGGGCCTGTATGCACATTAATGTGTGAACCCTGGAGATATTAGATATCATGGAGCACAGTCATTTCTGTTTTATAAGTGTGTGTGTGTGTTTATGTGTGTGTGCAAGGAGTGGTTAGGCCCAATGTAGCATTTAGTGCCACATACGATGTGTGTGTGGGCATGTATACGTAGAGATGTGGGAGGCTGTTTGTGTGTGTGCGTGTGTGTGGTATGCTGTTCTCAGTCTGGTCCCTCTGTTTCTCTGCTGTCTGTGGCCTCCTCTTCCCCATGAATACTAATGTGTTTCAAACCCCAGAGATCAACCCTCCTCCCTCTCCTTTCACTCCCTCCCTCCCTCTCTACATCCCTGCCTTCCTTCGCCACAGTTTTCATTAATTTTCCCGCCCCTTTACCTTTCAACTTTCCCTCTCTTTCATCTAGCCTTTTACACCACATCTTTTTCTCCTCCCCAAAAGACCTCCCTCACTTCCTCTATTCCTGCCCTATTTCCTCATCCTTCCCTCCCTCTTCCCTTATGCCTTTTCTTTTTATCATCTCTTCCTCTTTCCTTTCTTGACCTCTCATCGCTCTCTCCGTCTTATTTCGTCTTCCTTCCCGCCCTCCGTTACCTCTTCCGTTTCATCATCTCCCCTCCTATACTTTTTACTTCTTCTGTACTATGTATATCCTTCGCTCCTTCCTTCTTTTAGTCTTTCCTCCGCATAAGTTTTACCTCGTGTAACATTGTGCAACTCTTCATATTTTCATCACTACTTCTTCACCAAACATTCACCCTCCTCCTTTCCACTCCCCCTTTTTCCTCACCTTATTTTGTCATCTCCTCGCCTTGCTTTTTATCCTCTCTTCTCCTGTATCTTCTCACCTTTCTTTACTCTAGTTTTTTCTTTGCTTTTGCTTTCCTTCCCTCTTTTTTTGCTTTCTTTCTGTCCTTTCCTTTCCATCCCCTTTATTTCCCTCTCACCTACTTTCCTCTCTGGTTTTCCCTCGTTTTTGACAGTACACCTCCTCAAGAGGACATGTAAATGAGGTCAGTACAGTCGAGTACATCACTCAGGTGTTGGTGTAGGTGTGCACTGACGCACACATGCACAAATTAAACACATAAATCTGTAAATGTTTGTGCATATTCGTTACAGGTTGTCTGTGTGCAGTGCATTCCACTGCTAATAAAGAATTTCCTCTCATAAGCTGTATGCCATGAACCAAGTGCTCCAATTACATAAATGCCTTCACCCCAATACATTATGACATCCTGACAATTATTCACGGCCTAATTCATTTAAAATTGCATCTCGTTTCTTGGACTCTTCTTTTTTTTCTTCTTTTTTTTAGCACAAACCCTGGAAACAGATGATGAGCAGGGTGCAGGGATCAGAAGAGCTTTCATTTCCTTGTGTAACATAGAGGCTACTGCTCTTCAGTAGCTGCTGACTGGACAGTCTTAAACTTTACTGCCTTTTCCCACACACACACACACACACACACACACACACACACACACAGGATGACTGAGGAAATAAAACGCTGTGACTACCAACAGCAGAGTGTGTGCATTTGTGAATTTGTGAGAGAGATAGTGGGGGTGAGTGAAAGGAAAGAAAATGGGAAGGAATGAAGGGGCCAGTTGTAGTTCAGTTATTTAGAGTAAAAAGTTTTGGGAGAGCAAACTGCTTGTTGTGTGTTCATCATTAAAGTTGGTGGAAGCTTAAGTTTTTGGATGTTTCACTTTGTGTCAGCAAACCAGCAGAAATGAGTACGTGTTTGTGTGCATTTTTTCCTGTGTTTGTTCAGTGACAGCAGTGGGAATAATGAAACCAGAGACGGGCAATCCTGCAGGAATCCATTTCTGTCTACATTGCTCGTGATGTACAGCTGAGAGCAGTCAGAAGCAAAAAGCAACAGGCTACTGGAGACTGACCCCTGTGCACATAAACACACACATAAACACTCGCACACAAACACACACACATTCTTAAGACAATAACAGCCCCTACTGGGGAGAAAACACATAACATGACCGCAATGAAACACACAGGGACAATTGCATGCTGAAACCCACCCACAGACAGGACTCAAAACGCACACACATAAATAGCACAAACAGGATTCACACAGATTGTTGGTAAACAGATTAAATTGGAGAAGCTATTCACACTGGCATGCATGCAGAGACACACGCACAGATAAATATGCAGATGCACATATGAGCAACTGTGTGTATGCACGTACACACACAATTCACACTGCAGGACCACTTCAGGTTTCATCATCTTCTTTTCCTTTTTTTTTTGCTTTCTTTCTCTTGAGAGCTGGGGAAGGGAGGGTGAGGGAGGGGTGGGGTGGTGGTGAGGATATGGCAAAGGGGGGTGTCTCATTCCCTCTCTTTTGTTGCTGCTGGGGAGAGAGAGCACATATCCATACAGAATGCCCCCCCCACCCCCCCAACACACACACACACACACACACACACACACAACACTCCCTCCCTCCTCTCTCTACGCACACACACATCCACAAAGATACAAGATCAAAGAGCCGACACTGCTGAAGGATTACTTCAGCCACACACTGGCTCCTCAATCCGGGTCTGTTCCTCTTGTGCAACCCCCCTCTTTCCTGGCTGCACTTGGTACGGCCCAAGCATTCCTGCCAAGTAGCTTTCACACATGGAGGGGAAGCTTGTCTCAAGCAATTGCTGACAAGCTACAAACAAGACAGCCTCGCTTTCTCTCTCTCCCCCTTTCGCTCTCTCTCTCATCTCTTCAACCCAGGTCTGTTCTTACCCTTTCCACCCCATCTCCCCCCCCTTTCAGTCATCACTCCTTCTCTCCCATTCTTCCCTCCCCCATCTTCTCTCGGTTGCTCTCTGAGAATGTGGGGGCCCCACTAGCATAAATTGTCAGCTGTTCCTGGGCGTACTCTCCATGGCTCCCTAAACTCACATAAGCCTACATATGCAGTGGCTGTTGGTACAACAGTAACCTAAGTCAGCCCTGTTGGTTATGAGTCTGAAAAAGTATACCAAGGCCCCCACATTATGCTGCAGTGTGAGGCCACGGAGAGTTTTAGTCTATAATAAGCTGCAATGGATACTGAAGCTAATGGTATTTCAAAGGGGTTAACATCAACATGCTGTCTTTTTGGTCCTGTTTAATTCATTAAAGCAAAACAAAAACACATTATTATTAGTCTTCATTATGCACAGGCAGTGTTCTACATGTATATCACCTTTGGGTATTGCTCACCCCTTCCCTGCAATCACCAAAGCTGCAACACACAAATGGGGTCACTCAGTGTTGACCACTTTAAACTTAAGAGTTTTTAAACCAGTAATTAACCTTTTTTTTGCAGTTTCTCTAATTAACACTGTGATGCCTGCTTTTAGGGATAATTACACGCAAGAACATGAAGGTAATTAATATTTTTGTGACTAGCCAGAAGTCATGGAAAATATTTATGCTAATCAAATAATAACAACCGACTAATTTCCCTTACTCTGATATACTCCACGTTTGGGGTGTTTTGATGTTTCCAGAGGTAGGGGTTGGTATGGCTGGAACCATTTTGCATTGTAGTCTTTATTGTTACGGAGCAGCTATTGTTATCCACTTGTGCAGGCTGTCATCTAGTGTTGACTTTAGGTAGTGTTGACATAGCAGGCTATTTAGTTCTTTTACAAAGATGTTCATTCGGAAGGTATTCCTGTACTTCCTGTACATATAAAAGTGGATTGCAGGATGTTGAGTTTCAAAACTCCGCTCACAGTGTAACATGACACATACATTCAAATATGACATGTAAATACAAAAAAAAAAAAAAAAACAACAACATATATGTAAAATAATACTTTAATTCTTGGGAAAATTCTCCAAAAAACCATTAGCAGCTGCTGAACAAAAGCAGGCAAATTTAACGGCAAAAGTAGATTTTGTAGTTTTTTTAATCTTAATCGCAATAATTTTTATCCACTGTTGCTGTATGTAGATAAAAATAATTTATGTAAAAATATATAAAATATATAAAATATTTCATGTCTGACAGAGATCTAATCCAAATGTTTTATGGGAGCAATGAATTTGATTAGAGTTCCAAAGAACAAAATCTGAAAAATCAATTTTTTTTTACGTCCACATTTTCCTGCCGCATTTAAAATGCCTGATTTCATTACTGTTCATACTTTTATTATGAACAGCAATTACTAATTTTTCTTGCATGTTAACACTTCACTGTTACTGCCGTACAGTTCCTATATAGCATGCCTTGAATCGAGAAAGTTAACAATTTTCCTACTTAATATTCTTGCTTTGGGCCCGATTGAAAAATAGTTGAAATGCAGGGCTTTAATTCAGCATGTGGTCGCATGAATAAAGCAGAACGCATCTATATGTAGCCTGCCATCTAGTTATCAAAGGTCCAAGCCTACTCGCATCAATACAAATTTGACAGGGTTGCCATGCTTCTTCACGAAATGCAAACTTCCTTTTTTAGTTTATTGCTATAATGCTATAACACTCTCGAGTTTCAAAGTTGGGTCTCAAATAGGCTGAATGGATTTAATCTAATCTTGGTGCAAGCTATAACATAAAGCACAAATTATCAGTTAAACATTAAAGAAAATTTAACCACATCTTTCACAACAAAACAAGCAACACATTAACAACAGATCACATGGAGTTTTAGATCAAGTCTTGTTGATACATCGAAATCGATGCTTATTTGTTAAAGGTAAATTCCCGAATGTCTCATTCAGCTCTATTCAGTTACATTTTTTATTGAGGCATATGTAATTAAAGAAAGAAGAAGAGGATATAAAAGGCAAAAATTTATTCGGTCTTAACAGATTGAAAGACAACTCATTTATTTCTAAAATCAGTTTCTGAAACATAAAACTCTTTGTGTGTATTTTAATCAGTAGGAGGGAAATCTGAAGTAGACTAGAGTGTCTTATCTTGAATTCAAGTGGAAGAAAAGATCAATAAAACATTATCACATATTGTGTTGATTACTATAAGAAATTCACATTAAAAACAAGACAGTTCCCTTTTAAAAGTGGCAGCCTTAGAAAAGACAAGTGGCCTGCAAATACACATGCAGTGATGTCACCATACCAGCTCTGTGTTAAGTCCCAAACTCATAGATTATGTGAGATTGGCAGATCAATATGAAGGGAGGACAAGACTAGTCAAGTCATTTACAAGTTAGCACATCAAAAGGACACAGACCCACTGAAACACCCAAAAGGACAGTCCCATGCCTTTGACCCCCGTAACTTCAAGTATTCCCTCCAACGCTTGCAACACTTCAAGTATTCCCACCATATACTCCAAACCTTCAGTTTCATTACCACTTCTTAGGTTTACAACATAGGCTATGATATAAGTGCACTCAAAATTTATCTATACATAGAAAAATAATGATAACAATAGGTAGCAGTAATAACAATTACTTTACATTTCATTTTATACACAACTATGATGTTACATCACTTTATACCGTGGCAAAACATTCCCCGCCCTGAGTGTAATGTTCAAGTTTAACCTTCTATAGCTATGGAAACACAAATGGGAACAGCAACCTTGGTTTGGTTATTTAAATAACATTAGCGATCACTGGCAATGGCAATGATTAGAATCAGCGTAATTATGCCTTTCCGAAGGCCTCTGCTTGTGTGGCGAATGCATTATGTACAAGCTACTGATCGATCACGTGCCCCTGGCTTCAGTTCTGTTTTCTGGTGTCAAGACACCAACAGCCTTCATTCTAGAAAATAAACACAAGCATTAGGAGACAGACAAGGTGCTTCACAGAAATTCAATGCGGTTATTGAAGATGTGTGATCACAGAGCACTGCAGCATATTGACAGCTTCTTCTGCCAGACCATTACAGAGTGACAGTAAAATACGTACTCAGCTCCACCTTTACAAAGCACCACAGAAGATGATGGATGTATCAGCTGTTCATTTAAGCTCTGGCTTGGAAAATGTCATGCTCACCCACCTTAGTTTAGCTTCTTGAACACACAGACTCTTCAGCTGCTCAGGAACCAGCAATAATACAGCTCCTGCACTTATACAACTTGGGGTCGTGGGTGCGGATGTGGTTCCTTACATTCCTCAGTCGAAAGAACGTCTTACTGCAGAGCTACCAGGAACAGAGTGGGCAAGACAAGGTGTTTTAGCACAGAACTGACCATAGAACAAGGGAAATTAATGATAACATGTGTGATGCCACCGTGGCTAGACCAGTTGTTGCCATGTCCTGAGTGTCAAAAATCTGCAGTTTTGAATGACCAGAAAACACTGATGCCCCTTTTCCAACAAGCCGGTTGCAGGGTTGGTTCCAAGTCAGCATCTACTTCAGAAATATTTCTTTGCATTTTGACAGTGAAAAAACTAGCTCTGGATCACCTAACTATTTGAAGGTCTATAACCAAGAATCGTTTTTGTCAGGAGCTGGGGCTCTTTGTGACCGACAAGCCTTTGTTGTAAAGGTAAAAATGGATTTATCATTTATTAGATTTATATAACTGCAATGTGATCGATACCAGCGGAGTTGATACTAGTTAAAGAATAAGGCTAATATTACTATTGTTAATTACAGTTGATATTTAAACAATTCAACTTTTGTTCTACTTCGCACATCATTCAATTTAGTCTGTTTTGTGCCCTTTCTGTCCGTGTCTGTCGTAGTATACAATCTGAACCACAAACATCAACGTTTGATGGAAACTGACATTTGCAGTTCTGGGTCATTGATGTGTATTCCTTGTCTCACCTCAACCTTGAAATGTGTGGTTCTAAGTTGTTTAGGGAACCTAGTGCTTACCGGACAGGGCCAATGCTTGCCCTCGATGTGCCTGAGGCGATGCATGATGAGAGCATCGCAGTCCCTGTAGGAGGCTGCGCACTGCAGGCAGGCATGTGCAGCTTTTGGAACTTTGGGGGCTTGACTAAGGGGCCCTCGAAGCTGCTTTAGCCTAGCACGACGTACGGCATCCAGCACAGCACAGCTCCTGCCACTCAGAGCGAGGACTTTACCTTGTTGCTAGAGAGAAGATAAGAAAAATTACTTCTTACTCAATGACTCAATGTTTACATGCACTTAAGCAACTAGGTTACTCAGAGAAATCAACTTTCTTTGGCAATATGCGAATAGTGTTTACATGCACTAAAGAAACCTGGTAACTGGAAATTCACATATACATGCAGCAGAAGAGTAATCTGATTTCTCCTTCCCCTCCGACTTATATTGGAAGCAAGGCTCACAGATTTTAACTGTATAGTGACAGAAAACACTGCTTCCTGACTTTTCATTCTTTCAGCTATGTTCATGTTCCTGCAGAGTGACAGTGCAGGGGAAAAAAGAAGAAAAGACAGAGACACACATGGCTGATCCACAGCGTAAACTGTCATTAAAAAGAAAGTCCAGGAATGTAGCTTATTTAAACCTGTATGGGGGACTTTGTGTTAGCAATTTTTTTTGTAAGACCTTAAACTTTGTTGTAATCACTCCATAAAGATTTCCCCTTTAAATCGATGTGCTGTTAGAAAAGGCTAATTAGAGAAACCTTGAAACACGTATACATAGCAAAAAAGCATAAATAAAAAATAAAAAAGCGTTCTAATTTTGAAAGCCAGTTTTCCCATTTACATGACAGTTTAGAAGTGCAGCACGGTGGTAGATGGTCTCAATGGCTCCAAAATGCCTGACCATTGGTGGTCTTTCTGTGTAGTTTGGATGATGTTCCTGTGCTTGCATGGGTTTCCTCTGGGTTCCCTAGTTTCTTCCCATAGTATTAAGACATGCATGTTAGGTGTTAGTGTGAATGGTTGTCTGTCTGTGTTTGTCTCTCGGTGTTGGCCCTAAAATACACTGGTGACCTGTACAGTGTTAGGCGCCAGGCCCCGTGACGCTGAGGATAAGCGGTTACAGATAATGAATGAATGGATGGAAGGTAGTTAAGAAATAAGCTTTAAGGAAAGCTGACAACAACCTGGTTTCTTAAGTTTGTGTAAATGGGCTGAATTTTACCCAAAGAAAGTTGCAAAAAAGCAATTAGTGTTAATAGAAGAATAGGTCAGTTACTTTCTCATCATAATTCACCATCATATTACTGACCTTTGGCATGGGTTGTTTGGCCTGTGATCTGGCAGACTTGGCCAGATTGTGGGTATTTCGGGAATTGGGCCTGGCTCTCTGCACCCTTTTTTGACTCACTCGCCTCTCCTCCTTCTCCCGCTTTACAACAGCCTGCGTAGATGGCACTCTGGCCCTCAGAGCCCGGTGGGGGGGCTCCACAGCTCCAAATTTTTCCCCAACTTGTGAAACAGAGCGGGTTAAACAGATATCCACGCTCTCCTCTTCTTTCTTCAGTCCTGCTATGGGTCCCCCTGCTGGCCGACAGAAACTGAACAGAAAGCCTGAGTCCAGTAATTTAATGGGGGGCTTGCTCTGACGTTTGCCCAGGTCAGGGGAGGGAGGGTCAGAGAAAGGTCCACCAACTGGTACCGGTTCTGCCGGCTCCTCTTTAATTACTTTGTACAGAGGGTGGCTGTATATGGATGATGGAGGTGTCTTCTCTGACAAATGTAACCCACTAGGTTCATTATGCTTTACTCTCAGTCTGGTGTCCATGACCCCCCTCAGCCCCAGGCTCCCCATCTTCCTCCCCTCCTCGCTGGCTTTAAACTTTGTCATCCCTATCTCTCTTGTGGAACCCCGCCTAAGCTTGGCCTTTGCTGCTGGTCGGCTGCTGTTATAACGCAGTGTTCTGACTGTTTCGACATTGACTGTATTTCTGACTTGCGCACTCTGTAAAGGTGGAGATTTGTGAGGTGTCTGGCCATGACGATTGTTTGATGAAAAAGGAAAACCTGAGATAGTGCAGTCAGTTGGTTCCGATTTAAGCCTGACTCTTGTGCTTCTCACAAGAGTTTTGTTGGTGTTGCGGCACAGAGGTGGCTGGGAAGAAAGCTGGGAACTGTCACCCCTCCTTACTGACCGCCTCAGTTCCCTACCCCCAAAGGAAACCCTGGATGCAGGCTGGAACATGTCCGGTAAAGCACCTTTACTTCGCATGCTCCTGTCATTTGGAGGGACGTGTTTCTGGACAGCCTTTAGCCTTTTTGGTGTCATCTGTTCCCCACTTACTGGACCCACAGTCTTGGTCTTTACAGGCTTGTTGAGAAGGCAAGTGTTGACTGGGTTACAGAGGGGAAGTGACAGTGCCATATCCCTATATGGTAGCCCTGGGGAAGTGGAGCGGGGCTTCCTCCGCTTCGTCAGTGAATAGTTGTTTGCCTTCAGTTTCCTCAGTCGTTTCTTTTGTCTCCAGCCAATCAGATCCTCCGGTCTGGGAAGGAGAGCAGTCCTTTGTAGTCCCAGAACATTCATAAGCTTGTATTTTTCTTGTGCTCTCGCATAATCTTCTTCATCCTCTCCAACCTCCTCCACTTCCTGCTTCACTCTCACAGGGCTGCAAGCAGTATTAGGCCTTGATCTTGAGGTGCATGCTTGGTGGGTGATAGAGTGAGGCTTTCGATTTCGTCGGGGGCTCTCTGGGATTGGCAGAAACCTTTGAACATCCTCTACTGTTCCAGGACTGGAGAGGAGAAGACTTTTTGTTTTTGTTCGAGATATAGGGGAGTAATTCTTTGACTGAAGGTTGGCTATGGCTTTTGGAGGTGTAGTAGCTTTCTTGGAAGAGGGAGATTTAAAGTCCATGAGCTTCATCCTGTGTGAGGGGCTCAGCGGCAAACCATTATGACTTTGAGGTTTTGTCATTCTGCGCAAAACTCGCCTGGGACTTCCTTGTAAAGACTCATCTGATCCATGCAATGTTAGACTGAATCTGTCGTTCATGTTGTCCTCTATTGCCAAAGTCTTTGTCCTTTTGCTTTCCCTGTTACGGTCACTGTAAGCACCAGAACAGGTTGAGGTAAAGCCCTTGTCAGTATGGAGTTGCTGTTCCTGCTCTTTCAGGAGAGCAGTGCAGGCTTCCACTGCAGGCCACATGCCCAGGTGGCGAGCCATGGCGAAAACTTCAGGCAAGTCCTCCTGGCGGACACACAGAGTGGAGGAGTAGGAGAAATCCAGCAGAGACAGAAGGCTGTCCTCACTGAAACCTGAGAAAATGAAGCCTTTCATTAGATATGCTGAACCCTGATCAATCAGTGAGTGAGACAAGGGAGATCAAAGTGAAAACAGAGGATCAGAGCGAATAGAAAGAGTGGGAGCCAAGTGTAAACATAACAGTGGAGAACAGGAGACAATATAACAACTGCTTTTATCAGGGACACTTCGGCTCCCATCTGAAGACACATGTCACACACATAGGTAAATGAGCATACAAGACTTTGGCTGTGAACTAGTTGAGGGTTTTGATCCTCAAACTTTGGATTTCTGGAACAAATAGGTCACAATCTACACCCATTCAAATGTCTCACAAGTGTACCCTCTAAAGCTTTTGGTTTTGTTCAAAGAATAAAAGAAAGAAATATATCTTGTCATCTGATAGACTCAAGTCAAAATATAAACAGTAAAAAAATGACTGCATTTATTGCATTTTTGCATTGCATTTTCCATTGTTCTGCATTGACTCATCTGGGGTTTATATCCAGATCCATACCAAAACCAAAAGATAGCTCAAGAAACTATTTCACTGGTCATCCTGGCTTCCAAGTATCTAGTCTTACCAGTTAGATCTATATCTGCTTTCATGCTCGAGCCCATCTCTGTGAAGATTTCCTGGAAGTGATCGCTGACAGCTGCCAGGACGGCTCTGTGGGCAGAGTAGGATCGGCCGCTCGTTCGCAGGGTAATGTCACAGAACAATCCGGCCTCCCGCTGGCTCCTCAGCTTGCTCAGCATGTCAGCGCTGTGTGATGCTATTGTTTTGGTAATGCAGCCTCTGCCATCCAGCTTCTAATAATAAAAGACAGGGAGGCAAGACAGGAAACATTATAGTTATATAATGTATGTCAAAAAATAAATAAAAAATGCACTAATTAAGAACTTATTTTATTTGTTACTTTAGTCTGGTTTGAGATGTGACATTACCTCTATTTTCTTGGTGTGCTGACTTTGACACTCTAGACAGCTCAAGACGAAATTTCTAATCTGGAAGTACATTCCTGTGAAGAAAACAGTTACACAAACATCAGAATGTAAAGGCAAAAAGACAAGTAGTGAAATGGGGTACAACTTCAAAAGACACATGGAGACCCAACGATATCTAAGATTTTAGTAGTTGACCTTTCATTCATTTAATCATTTATCTGTGGTTGATGTTATATTGTAATGATATGTTTAATAAATAAACGAATAATCAATAAACTTTAGTAAGTAACTGCCAACCAGCAGGAAGTCAGACGGTGGCTGACAAAACTAAGGCAGACAGTGATGTTCATACCTTCCCACCAGTAGTTTTCAGCCACATATTTGTAGGTCTCCTCCAAGGAGAGGTGGCGGTGTCCATGCCGCCGCTGGTGAAAGGTGGAGATGGCCTCATCTCTCCGTTCCTCATCTAAAACCTCCCGGTAATTGATGAAGCCCTTTTCCAGCTTCTTCCGGTAGAGCAGCCCGTCTATCACCTCAAAGTTTGGTGACAGCTGTGACAGGGGCCTACACCCTTTCCCGAATACCTGCACATTCCCGGGTCTCTCTGGCTCTCCAGCCGCCCTTGGTTTGGACGTACAAAACGGCTCATCAGAGTTTGCGTGGTGAACATCGGTGTGGGTGCAGTCGTCGGACATTTTCACCGGTTTTGCAGTGTGATGTAAGAATGGTACTTTATCCAGTATTACAGTCTCTTCCTCTGTGGGGGTACAACTGGGAACTACGAGTTAAACTTAAGCCAGACACGTGGATCCAGTGACAGCCGACAACAGACCACCGACCTAACATTAACCTCCCACCACCACCCGCTGACTCCCTGCTAGTAATCTGGCTCTGTATCCATCCACTTGATTATATCAAGTACATATCTGAAGTTAACCTTTTATTATGGGTTAAACATGGTTTTCTCAGCAGATGCTTTAGGAGAAAGTCACTGATGGCTGGGAGTCACTTCACTGGAGAGTCCTGCTTTGGACTCTGTCAATGAGGGCATCCCTTCTCACTCTCCAAACTGTTATGACCAACATCCCTAAAATATTACCATAGTTGCAGTTTCGAAAACAATTGATCACGTGTCTGTGCGATTTGTGGGGGTTCTAACGTTAGGCCACATCAATAGATGTGTTCCCCTGTCCATCCATGTGCAGATAATAGATTCAGCCAGGAGAGTATCGCGCCAACAACGCGGAGCCTAATGATGTAAAGTCCCCAGTTCCACAGCGAGCGCGCAGACAGGCTTCAGCGCCAACCTCTCGCCAGCAGTCGGTCTTCCATCTATCTCACTGGCCGGGAGAGGCCTCCGGGGTTGGATGTCGGCAGGCAGCCTCACCTCTGGCGTTAACTTGAGATTTCTTTTCGCCAACTCGAGTCGGAAGCAACATGATGACGCAGCTATCAGCTCAGCATCGCCACTCCGACGACATAAAAGCGAGGTTGTCTCCGCGACCAGGACGAAATGTTGCTAATCACCGCCGGGTTCCTTCGAAAGCCTGCCAACAAGCCCCGGTTAGAAAACAGATGTATTCCAGACCTCTCTTGCCGCCGCAAAACCAGTCTGGCGGCCAAATAGTCCAAATTTTCAAACTCGTAACCTTCTGTTTGTTGCTAATCAGAAGCCTAACAGAACCAACTGCTCCCCGCCTTCAGACAAAAGCCATTAGCAGAAGCTTTAAAGAGCCTCCGCCAGACGAAATATGATTGGCTGTTGCAGTTGTCACTCGTGCTAGTTTTCGTCCCTTGGCAGTCAAGGTAGGTTGCTCGCTCACGATGCCAGTAAACCAGTATTTGCCTCACTTGCTGCCCAGTCAAATTAAACACGATGCACCCAGGAGACTGTGTCCACATTGATATTCAGTAAAGATTGCTCACCTTTTCATCTCCTGAAAAGAATCATATTTAGCAAGAGCACACACCATGAAATGTTTTTTAGATTTTAAAATCTTAGCTCTCCATTTCAGAATTCACAAGTCAGAATTTTAACAATTGTTCCACAACAAAATAAAATGAACATTAAATACATTTGTCAAACAACTCACTCAAAGCAGTACTGTATCCTAGATGCAAAAATAAGAAAACGTCATGACACTTAAAATTTAAATAGTAGGGTACTTCACAGAACAAAGACATTTTATTTTATGTAGTTTTTTTTTGTACTGTATTCAGCATGTATGATCTTACAGTAAGTCAACACTAAACCTTCAATCACATGTAAATTATGTAATCATATTAACTACAGCTATGCTGTAACATATATAACCACAAATTGCATGAACAGATACCCAACATTTCCTTTTCTCTGCTGCTATTAGTTTGTGGCAGGTAGTGATCTCAATTATTAGAGTAATGTTATGATTTTGCATCTATTTAATATTTTGTACATTTAGTTACAACCATGGAGGAGTGTTAAAAATAACTCCATGTTTTCCTGTCAGTAAAAAGAACACCTTTAAATCAAATAAAGCATAGCTCACCCACCAGTCATTTAACAAAGACAGGCGACTTTAACATTTACTTTATATAAAACAACCTTTATTAGACAATAAGGAAAACTCCTAAATATTTATACATTCTTAGTGCTTCATTCAAGCTGCTGGTCTAAAGTTATAATTAAGACTGACGACTGTAAGTTGAAAGCTCATAAAAAGTTGTGTTTTAGTTTCACACACATTTTTTTGATAAGAATTTAGACTTTTTTTCCATTTTACAACAGCACTTCAGCATTTAAATGTTACAAAAATCATATATAATACAGTTATGTAATTACCTGCTTACTGTATAACACAAACCACACACATGACTAAAAGAAAAATTACTTCAAGGACACTTAGAGCAATGCAGTTTGTTTGTAACTGAGTGCATTGTCTGGCATTGTAGCTTCATCTAATTACATCAAGTAAAACAAACACGTTGGGAAACCCTTACGGGTTTTGCCCTGAAGCTTTACCTGCAGCCCTCTGCTGAATGCAATCTTTTCTGATATAGGACCACACTTTTCCCAGTAAAACTAAGCACATGCTAAGAATGGGTGACACAGGTCTTTGCTGGGGGTTCAGCGGTCTTTGGCCGTTTGGACTCTGGAGGCTGACATACTGGATCAGTGGGTGGAGAAGGACGTTCTGGAAAAATCAAATTGAGAGAATCAGAAAAATTTACACAACATTGTAATTCTATGCATACCAGTCTTCTCCCGTGATAAGACAATCACTGTGAAATACAATTGTTTTACACTCACAACTACAGGGATGCATTTGATGACATATAAAGTTTTAACTGGGGCAAAAAGGGATTAAAAGGGATTTAAAATGTAAATGTCAAGTTGTTTCAATGCATTTACAGAGTAATTCCAGTTCACAAATAATTATTGAGTCTTACTGTGAAATTATCAATAGTACTAGGTCAACATTTCTGGTCTATGAAAAGCTCTGTCAAAAAGATAACAAAAGGATGTAGATATTACAGGCTTTAGGCAAATCTACCAGTTAGTGAAACTTATTTTAAAGAAAAATTAAAAGCATTTACTTTTACTCAACCCATCTGATGTAAACAGTCATCAGAATTTAGTCACTCATGTCATGGTTCAAGTTTGCATGAACACAAGTTCAGGTTTATTTTTAAAGGAAAGAAAATAATATTGGATTATTAGCAATGTTTTGGCTACAGTATAACATGACTGTTTCCAGATTTCATTAATTATTCTGGTGAGTACTGGTTTATCATATTTGAGGAGGGTCAAAACTACAAAAAAATAGAACCAACATGTGATAAACTGGACATAGGTTATCAGATCCCCTTAAGGTGTTTGCTGAAATACTCTTCTACAAAATAATCTATGACAACTAGAAATGCGGTAACCTAGTTTTCTGACAGCTTTGGTACTGGTCCATTCTCACATGTTTAAATGTAAGACCGTGTGCTTTAACAAATAGTTGTTAACTTTCATCCTTTAATGTAATATTGGCAGCATATAAAGGACAACACAAACCATGTTTAGCCTTCTTATTGGAGGAGGGAGCGCTGAACAGTGAAACAGAAGCTGGAGATCTGGATGCAATGGGAGTCAAAGATACTCTTCTGTAAATAAACACGTAAAGTCCAAGTGTTAAAGTGAACAGTGAATAAAGTCATTGTTTGTTCTTTTGCATTTATTCTTGTTTATCAAATTTCAGTTTTTTAGTAAAAGTAGTTAAAGAGAATGGTTGAAGTTACTAATACAAAAGCCTGTGCAGACTGGCCATTGTTCTACAAGCAGTCTGCCAGTGTAATTATTTTATGGCCAGTGGGGGGTCCAACGAATCCCTCATGGCAGACCGGGCTTTGTTCTCACTACCAGCACATGTAAACTAACAAAAATATCAACAACCCATCACAGCTACTTAGAATTCTCCTATATTATCAAGATGTGTTTTTCAGAGAAAATTTCAGATTTTTAAAGTGCAGTGTTTTCTTACACTCAGAACTCATGTCTGCATCTTTACTTAGCTTGGTTTCTTCAATCATTAGAAATGAGAGAGGTGAAAACAAAGTGGACAGAGTAGCTACTTCCTTGGTCTTAGTGCAGTCAAAACACATATGATTAATTCAAATATTTCCATAAATTATAATGCAATCATCTATTAGACAGCACCAGAATTATTCATACAACTGACAGTCTGTTAAAAGATCTATTAAATACTAAGGAAGTTCTAAAATTATTGTCTTGCAGGAAGCAATATTCACATTAAAAAACACTGATGTGCTTGTTTTACTACCTTTCCTGTTAAATTTAAGATCTAATTACTTAGAAGCTATTATAGAGTTTAGCTCTCTGTATGATAAAGACTTTTTTTCTCATATCAAGGCTTATTTATTTTAAAAGTTGTTTTTTTTAAAATCACTGGCATGATTTGTTCTTTTCCTTTGACAACTGTTGATTGTCTTCTAAACATGTCACTATTCATTGTCTTTTGCTATCTGTGATCTATCTACTTTACAACCCTGGTTTTAAGTGCTACATACATAATCCTCACTTTTTATTACTTTTTTATTTAGATGCAATCACAAATAACAATTGATTTTAGCAATGCCAACCGTAATTTAAAGATGTGAGCAAATAATATTGACAAAAACATCAAAATGGTCTAATGCTGAAATAATGAATAAAACATACCCACCTGCTATGCATACAGAGATAGTACTGAGATAGAAATATGTTCTGGGGCTTAAATGACTAAATGGTTATTCAATAATCAAAATAATCACCAACTAGTGTATTTTCATAACTGATAGATTTTTAAGTTATTAAACAAAGATATCAAGTAGTTTTCAATCTATGGATAATGCAGTAGTTTGAAAATCTGGAGGGGTAACTCATGAGAACATAAATTATAGAAGTCTTAAATCAATTATATAATAATAATAATAATAATAATAATAATAATAATAATAATAAGTTACAGTCATGACTTAGCAAATTTCTGTCTTGTTCCCAGAAAAACCCACATGCAAACAATCCAAGTGAGCCTGTGGTCAAAAAAAAGCTCAAACATTTGGTGGTAGATTATAAACCAATTCCCTGCTTTGTTTTCTCTTACTGTCAGGATAAAGCATAATGCCTCTTATATTTACCTTGGGGTGGGCCCTTTTGGGGTCGTGGTACCCTTAGCATTATTGGGTCCAGCAGTATTGGCATTATTAAGGACTTTAGGGGTAGAGGGAGTAAGAGGGGCAATGCGTGGCTGGGCTGTGGAGGAACTGGTGGGGGTGAGTGGGGTGATGCTTTGGGAAGTAGATGTTGCACTTGTGCTTCCAGATGTTGGTGTCTCTGATGCTGATGGAGCAGAGTCTTTAGGCGTAGTAGGCTTTCCCCAGCCCTCCAGGGTGTTGAGGGTAATCCTACGTGGCTGAGGTTTAGACTTAGCACTTGGGGTGCTTTTCTTCTCTTCTGGGGGTGTTACAGGGAGGACATCTTTGCCAAGACTAGTTTGGGATGTAGGAGTTGGGACAGGGTTTGATGGCTGAGACACAGGAGATGATGTCTTGCCTGACTTCTTGCCCTTTTTCTCAACACCACTGTTTGGAACAAAGACTTCCAATGTTGGTGGCTCCTTCAGCGGAGTACCCAGCTCCCCAGGGGAAAAGGATAGGAAGGAGCAGTAGCCATCTGTAGAGGATACTGCTAGGAAGGAACCATCACTAGACCTAAGGATAATAGAATAGAAACATGTCAATGGACATCATTGGAATGAAATGCTAAATTATGAATGAGACATTCCCTCATCCCTCTGCTGAAGGCTCATATTTGCTAGAAACGTTTTACTGCAAATTTTCCTGTATCAATTCAAATATATTAAGTTGGCAGAACTTTCTTCGTGGCTGGGAAATAGTAGGAAAAGTAACAGCAAAAAAATCTGTTCCAAAATGCATATGGCCATGAAGGAATTTCAAAAAAAAGGTTTAAAAAAAAAGTGAACCGATCATTTAATTCTGTTGTGGATGTAAATTTCAAATTGCACTGACAGAAAAATAAGCCTGCTAAAACTGTTTTTACTTCAAATAGGGTAGTCTAGTTTAAGAGGTCTAAATTAACTTTAACATCCCAGATTTCATGTTCATGGCTGTTTCCACCAGTTGTCAACCCATCAGTTTAGTAAATGAGAAGATCGGGGATGTAGTGACCTATCCATATTCATGAACAGCAGCAAAATAAAAATAATGCTAACTCTATAAGAACTGAGCTGCACAAGTTGTTGTACTGTAAGTATAATTGATCCTGGCAATCACTACTAGATCATAAGTGTTATTTGAAAATAACAACAAATGACTATGTCACTCACTATCAATTGTGGAGTAAAAGTTAAATGTATTTTTTTTTTATTACAAAATGTTACAACCTTCACAACAAGAGACCTGACATAAAAAGAAATAGATATCAAATTCGGTCCACGACAGATACCACATTTACCTAAAAACTAATGTTTAGCTATGCAAGAACAGGCCATGAAAAGAAGACAACAAAAAGAAGAAATTGTTAGCTTACCATGTTAGATCACTCAGTGTGTGGTAGTGGATGTTGGACACTAGACCAAAAGGAAGGGTCTGCTGAGTGTCATACAAGAAGACAGCGTCCTCTGATGCCACTGCAAATACCATACGGTACGGCAGCTGGAACAGATTGGGAAGAGCCTGACTGACACCATCTGCAAAAAACAACAACAAAAAATAAATAAATACAGTAGGAGTGTGGAAACAAAGAGTCCAGACATTCAAAAGGAAGAAATGTGTTATTAGTTTTGTCTGTTAACCAGTGGGGAGTATGTACTTGCCTTCTCCCTTCTTGGTCCTCAGCTCAAAGTAGACAGGGCAGCAGCGGACAGCAAGTGTAGCTTTAGCTGGACATGGCAAATGGGCAATAGGCCTACAGAGACAGACAGAAATCTGTACATGAATTACCAGTATCAATTTAGACAACACTGACTCTGCATAGCATATCACAAAAGTTACCTCTTAAGTCCCTTTCTGGAAAAAATGTAGGTGGTATTTATGACGTTTTCTCCAATCTCTACACATCCAGCTGCAGTTAAAAACAGTGATATCAGAAGGAGGAACTTGGTTTAAATAAATGATTTTACCTGGCTATTACAAAACCTAATTTTAAGAGCTCAACGCCAGGTGACAGCCACACATTTAATGAATGTACCTGGGACCAGCAGGAACGACCCATCTGGTGTGAATGAAAGGCGTCGAAAAAAAGATCTCATACTGTCATCATGGAACATTCTGTACTGCTTGACCTGCAAAAGGAAAAACCCATAGCAACGGTGTGTTTATGTAATGTGTAATTCAAGATATTAAGTCAAGTTCCATTATTCTTAGTTCTGTTATTATAGATCAAATCGAAGAAACTTTGAGAAACATTTTGAAGCACCATTAACAAGTTTTCGTCAACAGGTGGGCCTGGAGAAAATGTGCAACGAATAAAGAAATTGGGGTTTAGTATACAAGCAAGAATTAAGATAATTGAGAAATAAATGAATTTATAATTGTACTGCAGAGAATTTAAATAGTGGTATGTATTATATAAAAATTGTATTTAAATAATTATAAATGTATGCTTTGAAGTGGTAACATTTAAGACTTCAATCACATCTGACACACTTGAGTAGCATTAAAAGCAAAATGTATATTGACCTCTCCTTCTGCAAGTGGCCCAGAGCTCATCTTACTGATACAGAAAGCTTTCTTCTTGGTGTGAGTGCTGTACACACGCATTACCCTGTTAGCAAAGAGAAACAGACAACTTAAAAAAAACGTAAGGGGCTGAAAAAGCACAGTCAGTGACAATCTAAGCAGCAGCAAATACAGCGGGTCTGATGATTGTGTTGTTGTACCTGTCACAGCTTAGAGTGGCAACATATTGCCCCAGGGGATCCCAGGTCACCCCCTGCACATAGCTCTTATGGTCATTTAGGATACACAGCTTCTGTCCTAAAGCACCAAAACAATTGGAAACAATAAACACAACGAGAACAAAAGAAGTACATAACGCATGAAACAAAACAGAAATAAATACAATATGTATTGTTTTTTTTTATGACCACAAGCAAACCTTTGTTAATGTCCCACATAATAGCAGTGTTGTCCACAGATCCAGACACCATGAAATTTCCATCCCGAGTCCAGCAGATGTCATACACATCCTCTATGTGTCCCCTAAAATCAAATTCAGTGAAAAAACACTACTTTACGCTTCACTCTCTACCACACTAATCACCCTACACAGAATTGAGGATGTAACTGTATTAATGATATATTTGACCATTTAGCTTCTCCTTTCAAACTAAGCTCTTTCTGTGAGGCTGGATAGGGTATACCCTTCTATTTGCCCAATGTCAGCTGGAAGTGGATATTGGAACTTCCAGCTGACGGAAGTTTAAGGATAAGTGGTAAGATATTGTATCGATCAAAGTTTTCATCAAAACCTTAAATACAAATTTTGTTTCAACTGCTGGACAAGTGCAAACTGAACAGTAGAATTATAGTTCCCCTACAAGCTACTTACTGTTGAATATGCACTAGCATCATAAGATGGCCCATCCAATGTGCTCAGATGAAATTAAACTGCATTAAGCAAATATTCAGTCAGGTTTAACTGCTCTGTTAAACTCACATCGTGTCATTGTTGTGGACAGCAGTTTTTTTCCCACATTTTATTGGTAGGCAACAGTCTTTATGGGATTAAAGCTGCCAGATTTGTGAGCCTGAGTTGTGTACCTTAGAGTCTTTAACACAGACCAGCTCTCCTTATTGAGCTGAGCATCTTCATCTTCCTGGAACACAGGGGCCTGCTCAGGTTCCTTAGAGTCATTGAGCTTCCACAGCAGAATCACTGCATCTGTATCAAATTAAATCTGTTAGGTTAATAAGGGCAATTGTATCTTCCATGTCTTTAAAATAGAAATCTAATGTTTTATCCATCTAGCATTTAAATGAATATGTGAAACATACCATCCCCTCCTGAAGCAAGAATCTCTCCATTAGGACTAAAGCGCACTACATTGACAGCCTTGGTGTGTCTAGCCAGATTAGACAGAAACTCAACGGCAGCCTTGCTATCTGGGCCAGTGTCCACCCGCCACAGCTGCATAAATATTAGAGCAAAAGATCTTTAACACTTTCTGTAAACAGGTTTAACCATATTTACTAATCTTGCATTTATACACACAGACAATTTTTAGTAATTAAACTCCACTGAGACATATTGCACAATGTATTTATGATTTACCTTAGTTTACTGCAGTGACATTTCCCATATATATAATTTTACAGTTAAACTGCTTTCTATTATTGCCAAGAATTTTTTAAAGCAAAGTTTAAAAGACAAAAAGAAAAATACGTAAAAATCTTATTATTTAAACAAGTACTGCGTGTAGGAACAGGGTATTGAATTTCAGTACTTTTATTGATGACTGAATTGCTTTGATCCTATTAAGTGTTAAAAATTGCAGTCATTCATACACCATCTGAAAAAAGAATTGTGGTGTTTTTGATATGGTCCATCCTTCTACATACAGAAGAGCTGTATGTACAATAACATTCAGCCTATTACGATATCTTAGAGTTGAGCAATGTCTGGTAGACTGTGACTTCAACTCTTACGGACCCCCCACTCCAAAACAGCCCCTCCCTATGCCAGCAGAACCTGCTTAGCGGTGAATCACATCAATGACAGAATTTGAGAGTTGTAGTGACTGATTTCTATAGTCTTCATTCTTCTTTAAACTTCACCCAGTGATTAATGTCAGGACCATTTTTTATTTCATCTAGATTTTACATTTAAGGGACATACTGAGTCTATACATTCATTCTTACTCAGTAATCAGTTTATTAGGCACACCACACTAAGTCAATTTAATCCAAACATTTAACAGTAAGTCCTCCTTCATGAAGGTGAAAGCTGCTTTCAGAGGAAAAATGCGAGGTGCTGAAAAATACAACAAAGGTTTGTAGTATAATGTATTTTTGTAAAATTGGACTTTATAAAACTAGTCTTGAAACAAAGCTGGTTCAGGAACCACTATCGAAGTTATGGTTTAGGAGTTACATTTTTTTATATCAAAATGCCCAGCTCCACCCATTTACTAAACACGAGAGATCCCAGTAAACGCTCTAATAATGCATTTACTAATGCGTTTACTTTACAGTCACATTACCATATTCAGTAGTTGACATCTTTATAATAAAATGCAGTTGACCATGGACCACGGGGTCAGTGGTTCAATCCCCACTCCCGGCTACATGTCGAAGTGTCCTTGTGCAAGACACTGAACCCCAAGTTGCTCCCGGTGGGTCAGGGAAGCACCTTGCATGGCAGCCACCACCATTGGTGTGTGAGTGTATGTGTGAATGGGAATCAACATTGTAAAGCGCTTTGGATAAAAGCGCTATATAAGTGACTATTTACCATTTTTACATTCAATAGTAATTATTATTATTGGTGGCCAGACACGTCTGTTTGAGTAAGCAGCTCATTGATCTCTCTCTCCACTCACTCGGACAGCGGCGTCCACTCCAGCTGTAGCCAGTCGATGAACACGTCCATCATAGCTGTGCTGGAAGTCCAGACTGTAGACTGGCTCCTTGTTGTGCCATGCGATCTCACACGTTACCACCTTCATTTTTTTTTTTTTCCCAGCACCAACCTCAGGAGCAAAAATATTTAATTAAGCAGGGTAACATTACTGTCAGTAGTGGAAGTAGATTTCCTATAAATACCTTAGGTAGCAGTAGCAACAACACTGCAGAAATGCTCAATGTTACAAGTAAAGGTAATTTATTAAAAATGCTTCTTTAAAATGTACATCAAAGTACAAAAAGTTTTAACACCCAAAGTAAATTTATTATATATGCAAAACAATGACTCATTTCATATAAATGCAGATGAAAAATAGCCAGTTGGCTAATTCAGGTACATTTACAGATATGTACAATGTCTCTGTCAAATAAACTGATAAAATAAAAAAATAATAATAAAATGAAGAATATACTCAGATCAGATACTGATGTATTTAAGCTGATAATAAAATAATTTTAATTAATTGACACACTGGTAGGTTTTGAGCCTCATATCAAGGACTGATAAAGTCTTATTTTTTTACATTACTAATTTGATTCTCAATATTAACGATACTTATCAAATAAATGTAGGGAAGTAAACATACAATGTTTTTCAATGACAATACTGGATAAAGTAATCAAAAACTGCACTTAAGTAAAAGTACAAATACACAATCAAAAATTAACTTTAGTAAAAGACATTTATTAAAGTAAGTATGATTTATAATTTACTTTAGTAAGAAAAGCACTTAACAGTTTTTCCTAACTGACCGCATTTACATGGACTTGAACCGGGTTCCAGTCGGCTTTCTCTGGAAAGCTGAATTCTTAAGGGATTAGGGAAACCTGGTTTCCCCAGGAAGATTTCAGTCGTAAAGCGCAGATTACGCTGCAATGTATAGGCGTAAAAAAAAAATCACGATCCTGTATCTCACCAGGTCACAATGATTATTAATTACCAAGTCAAAATAATGAGATAGTTTCTCAATATTTTGACTTAGTGCCAACTCTTGTTATTGTCCATATAGGTGGTAACCTAGGGTGCCACCTGCTGGATGGGGCACTGCTGCAAGCCCTCGAAAAAAATAAAAATAGAAATAAATAATAGTAATAATTTGCAGCCCTAACTGGCGCCCTTTCCCTTGTGTTTCATTTTGTAAATAAAAAATATATGTCAAGAACCCCCCCATTTGTTGTTTCTCATTACTTGATTGATGGGGATAGGACAAGTTATTGGTGCGTATCGCGGGTCCTTTTGGCACTTTATATCATTCCTCTGAGCTGCTTTAATGAGTGAATTTTTCCACTGTGGGATCAATAAAAGGTTGAACTCATCTTATGTTTGTCATATTGATATTGTCATCATGAAAAGACCAAAAAAGGCCTTTCAGGTATCATCATACCATAGATGTCTTTGTAGCAAGGAAGTCCAGACCTGTACAATTTAAATGAGAGCTATCAGATACTTTGAATAAAACTTTAGTGCTACACTAGTTTTATGTTGTCTTATTTGCACATTCTTAGATGTTTTTTCATTTAATGGGGAGCGGGGGAGGCGCCAAACCATGATCTCCTAGGGGACCAAAATGGCTAGAGCCGGCTTTGGACTTGGTAACTCAAAAGAGCGAGAAGCATTATTGAAATTTTGTGTGTTTTCCTCATATTTGACGCAAGCAAATAGGTGAGAAAAAGCTTACGTCCATAAACGTCCATACAAATTCAAATGGATACCATTATTAAGAGAGCTACTATCCAAAGACAGGAAGATGTGGACAGTGCTTCCTGGTGGCATCTCATTACTTATTAAGTTATTTAGAAAAACTCATTATTTTGACTTAGTAAGTCATTAATTTGAGATAGTATCTCATCGTTTTGACTTAGTAATTATTTTGAGATACAGGATCATGATATTTTTTCCTCACAGTAGCGGAAACAGGCTTCCAAAGTTGTGGATAAGCTGCATGTCTTCTTTCTCTACCCCTGCGCTGTCACTCTGTCGCGATACCAACAAACATAAAAACAGCGTTTTCTATCATTATACAGGTAAAATTTGTGTGCCAGCCTTCAAAAATAAGAGGTGGAGGAAGAAAAAAAAATCAGGTTCCTTAGGTTGCATGTATACGTGTATTTCCCGTAAACGGGTTACGGACGTAAATGTCCCCCGATTACCCGAGAAAACACATTTCTCTAAGGAGCCCGGTTACTTAAGTGCGTGTAATCGCAGTCCGTGTGAAGCGTGCAGAGCTAAAAATCACTATTATATATAAACAATTTCAGAAGTCACTGCACTCACTAATGTGTTTAGCCCATGATACCACATCGAGTACTGTGTAAGCCAGGTTTGGTTATGTTCAAACTCGTAAACAAGATTCCTGTCTCGATTCGTACTAAAGTACAAGGACTTCGTCACTTTCCGCCACCTTCTGAAATGTACTGAAATCTGACATTGCAGGAACTGGAAACATTCAAGTAAACTGTACGATACTTAGGTGGACGTCCTTTCTTACTTTTCCATAAACTTTAACGCAATGGTACCAATTCTATAGCTGCCAATGACAGTTGTCTCAACATGCTAACAGACACTGAGGCTGCATTTTGTATTTTAGACAATACATTGTTACTGCAACATTTGAAAAGCTACAGTGAGCTAACAGCGTTAGCAATTAATGCAGCAGCTTTGTCGGATGATTTGTATCAAATGGTTTCGACAGAACCTGATGAGTGTGTGCACAAGTTCTTGTCACCCAACGAGTAAGTTACATACAAAAAAAATCAACGTATGATTTATCGCTTGAAATTAAATTTATCCGTTAGTAAGTGTTTTACCTTGTCTGTTATCCGGCTGAAGATTTTAGTTTTTTCCCGGGTCCAACACAAGTTTCCGGTTCCGGTTACTTTATTAAAAAAAAAAAAAAAAAAGTTTGCCTTGACTTGTAATCGAAAGCGGGTATCCTAACATGTCGATTACTATTACATCTGAGATTTACGTTACTTTGTCAATGTTATAGTGCGTTAATATGATCAAAGCAGAACCCTACAACCGTGTTCATTTATTTTCCTAAACTGTTAGGAAAAGTAAACAAATTTTAATACTACATGTTATGTTATACAACTTCGTAGATTATCTGCAAATCACTACAACTAAAACCTAATAACTTAAGACATAGAACTTTTTTAAAAACGTTTTATTCAGCAGCTGATGTACGGATCGATTGGACTATTTTAAAAAATTATGATTTCAGTATATTTCAAAAATTTGTAAAAAAAAAAAAACCTTTACATATTGAATTACTACACAGAAATGACGCGATCAACAGCATAACAGATTGACCATTTTTTACCCAGAAACCATCTGTATTTGTGTACATGATTACCGACTGCCCTAATATATATATATATATATATATATATATATATATATATTCCACCCTACTGAGATACTGTAATGGACTGTGATTTTACAGGCGTATATTTGTACATTTGTATACTATAGCATACTGCTTAAAAAAAAAAGACAAAAAGACAACCCGTTGCATTTACTATATATCAATATAAAATTAGTAAATATACACTTTTAAATAAATATGACTTAATTTTCCATACTCGAAGTGATACGTCCAAGATCTGATTATTTGCTTATTCATCATTTCTTGATTCATCACTCTCCCCTGCTGCTGACATAGACCCCAATTGTTCTTGGACAACCTGTCCTAGGATCTCATCAATTACATTACACTCATAATTCACTTGGCCCAGGTCCAGAGCAGGAACATAGGTGATGAGAAGATGTCCAATGTTCTGCCGAAGTTCAATCAAACTGAGGGGAAGGGAAACAGAGAGGGATTTACATGGCTGTTCTATTTGATTTGCTGAGTTAATAACTGGGTTTGTAAGAATCATAATGATAATTTTAAAATAGTCTAACCTTTTTAAAGTACTGGAGCTGGAGTTTGTACCTGAATTCGCTGTACCTTCAGCCCACTCTGGATTTGTTTGTACAGACGAATCTGTGACTCTTTGTGGTCTTGTGTTTTCCTTTTGTGTATTTGGTCTCTGCTGCTGCAGGCTCAATCTGAGCTTTTCACACTGGAATGCCAGGTTTGCTCTCTCCTCCTCAACACTATCCAACTGGTAGTCCAGCACACCGGGAGGATAAAATTATATATCATGATATGTATAAATGATGAAATGCAACAATTAATCTCGCATTTAGTTAGTCTTTATACAGTTACCCTGTTCTATATAGAGAACACTAAAAGATTCTTGTTTGCCTACAAATATATTTATGATTGTTATTTGAGTTTGAGAGGTACAAAAGTAGACTTGTCTAACAAAAAGTCCTCTTACCAGCTTTTCAAGACCTTTCAACTAGATCTCTTGGTTTTCTAATCCCCAAACTCCAAACTTAATTCACACAATGAAAACTGCTAGAAAATAATACCAGCTCTGTTTGCTGAAGACAACTTGAGTTAGGATTGTTTGTTATACATAATCTTCCCAAAGATCAACAATGAGACCCTAAGCTCAAGACTTTAAAACTAATTTTCTGAAATATTAAATGGTCTTTTCTGCTTGCTAAGCCTATGCTTTAGGTAAAAGAACTAAGGAAACAATATATCTGCAATAAAAATAGGTTCACATTAAAGTAGATTAAGAATTACAGTGAAAATGCAGATAGTTTGCAAATCACACGCCTGTAATTTCCAAATGTTTTGTTTATTGAAACAACTGATACACTGACCTGTGAGCGCAGTTCATCCTTCTCCTTCTTCGTCTGATCCAGTTCCCGGAGCAGACGGTCAACTTGGAATGCAACCTCACCAATGTCCTTTTCTCTACCTGGGCCACTACTGGACTTGGTCTCAATAGCTTCCAGTAAATTCTCTTTCTCCATTATCAGTTCATCAACTTTCTTTTTGGCATTCTCAAACAAACTTTGGTAGTTCTCTCCCCTCTCCGTTCCCACAGTCTCCTCTGTCTGGCTGGCCTGGGAAGAGCACTCCTTCTTTACATTTACCTGACACAGCTCCTGCACCCTGTTCTGCATGTCTTGCAGCTGGCATGTCAGTTTATGGACCTGTTCTTTAAAGGAATCTCTCTCCAAAGCTGTTGCTTGCATCAGCTCCAGGAGCTTGTCTTGCTGTTCCTGTAGCTCAATAATAACAGGGTCACGAGATAAAGAGTACTTATTATCACAGGCATCTGCACAGAAAGGTCCTGCAGCTTGATTACTCTCTAGATGTTGTCTCACTTCATTCTGTGAGGCATGCTCATCATGATTCACACTTTGAGCATCTTTCTTAGATGTGCTCTGCCCAACTCTTTCATCAGTTTGTATTTGATCGTCCTGTTCCTTCTTCATTTTGGATATTTCTGTCTGGGTGGTGATACTGGCTACCCCTGGAGGAGGTGCTATGGACGGACTGGTTCCCACAGATGGCGACCCTGTAGAGCTTGTTCCTGCAGCATCTTTCACCAAGGCGTCATCCACAGCAGCATCTTCACTACACTCCAACAGCAAGTTGACATTAGTCTCACTTTGCTGTTCCTCCGTCTTCACTTTAGTCAAATCGAAACCTAGCTTTTTTGGTTTGGGAGTACTGTTAGTCTCCACAATGAAAATATCATCATCAGTATCATCAGTATCATCAGTAACATCATCATTACTATCAACAGGCACTGATGGGGAGCACAGTGGGGTCACATTCACCGACGAGGGTGTAGGTGAAGTGGTTCTTGGTTTTTTGGGTGTTGTTTGTGGAGTTATAGATTGTCTTCTTTTTACCCTGCAGTGCATACAAAGCACAGTTAATATATATCTTAAACAATATGAAGTAGATATAGCTTCCAAACCACACAAAATCATACCTCAGAGAGCCTGATGACAGAGAGCATACATTAGAAATTACTGGAAGTCCACTGTAACTGGAGGGGCTGCAGGCTACAGAGAGAGAAAAATGTACACTTTACTCTTTAAAACGTCTGGTCACTATCACATAAAGAGTAATTCTTCTTACTAGCTTGTGAAATGATGGAGGAGCTAAGTGGAGAAGATGCAGGCTTCGCAGAACCCCCCTGTAGTGTTTCCCTTCTAGGCCTACTCTCTCGGGTAGTGGGAGCAGAGGGGGTCTATCACCATAAACAACCAAAATCATGAATTAATTAAAATCAACATGTCAATTTTAGGCATCACTCTCTGTTTCCATGAAATGAAAAATTTACTGTTTGATGGAGCTGTCGTTTAAGAGCCTCGGTTTGCTTGGTGAGATGAGCCAGACACTGCTCCTGACGTCTTTGTTCCTCTTCATCCTAGATGAAAAAATTCCCCAAAACACTATTAATGGTGCCTTAATACCTGATAACCAGAAATGTATCTAATCAGTTAGAATCCCTATTCTAAACTGCAGTTCTGTGTTAAAGGTAAGGGGGCTAACAATAGCAGGTGATTTATAAAATGTGTACTTGCCTTTTGTCTTTTCTTCTCTTGTTGCTTTTTTTTCTGCCTCTCTCTATTAAAAAAACAGAAGTAAGGATGCACAACTAGAGCCAGTTAACATGTTAGCAGTGACTTTGGCAGCTCAGTATCACACTGAGTCTAAATTACATTTGGGGCAGTCTTTGGAAATCTGTTACTTACTGTAGTTTATAGGTCTTGCGGTATGAGGGTTGGTCCTCATCAGAGTCCTCAGGCTCCTCATCAACTTGGCAGCTCCTGGGAAGGCAAATTTGATAAGGGATGAAAGTATTACCAAGTCTGGGCACATGCCCTGATATCAATAATGGTTTGGCTTTTTGAGATGCTTATTCTAGTTATCAATACTATGCTAAATGTTTACCAATGTTCATGTTTAATTATGTTTTAACCTATGATTTGCCTCTGGGTATCAGGCTGTACCCTCTGACAGATGGCACCATTCTGCAGCGCTGTAATGAAATGTCTACAGAAACTGACTTTCATGTGTCTCTCAACCAAGCAAAAAGGAGATACTCGATACTCAAGTCTGATATTGACATTGAAACAACAACTTAATCATAATTTGCAGTTTATTAATATCCTCATGAACTATAACCAGGTTAAACATTTAACTGAAACATTTTTGTATGAAACAATAACCAGACTCTCCAGTATTTTGGCATGGTAAATTACAAACTGGATTGTAGTTATGTAAATCATGCATATTAGCTTAAATTGCAAGTTATGCTAATGTATTATATTTTTGTGTTCTGAAAACTATATTTTACACACATTTACATTTGCTGAGGTTTGTGTAGGTATAAAATATAAAAACAAGTCACAATTGTGTGTATATGTAGATGTAGCTGTGTCAACTTTTGCACTTAAAATACAGTCTTTTGGATTTAGAATCAGTATATTTTCCCCAATTAAATTTGTTTTATCACATTCAATTGTGATTATTGCAACGGCTTGACTAATAATGCTATGGTTACCTGAACTGGGGATCGGGATTCATGCGACAGAACCATTTTTCTGGGAGCTTGCTGATGTCGATCCCGTCCGAGAGTTTGCGCCAGCGCAGACAGTCATCACACTGCACCCAGTTTTGATCTGGTCTTTTCCTAGATAGAGATAAATAAAGAAAACCATGTAAAGAGTCAGCATGGTTATACAAATATCTGTGAGGAACATGGTCAGTTACTCAAAATGTACTAACTGGATATCTTCCACTGCTGTTGTGCTGTTTGGATGGTCTTTGTCCCTTTTGTAACGTATTTCCTTCCAGTACTCCTCCAGTTTGATGCCCAGATTATTAATTGTTTTCCTGGACCAACAAATTAAGTAGTTCAGGCTTTTACATTTGTAGCAGTGTGTTTTCAAATACTCCAGGAATATGATCAGCATCATACGTACAGTGTTACTTGATGCGAAAGGTCTAAACTCTCAAAAGGCTATTTACATCTCAAACAAACCAGTATTAACCAAATGTTACCTGTACTTATCAGTTTCATTAAAGCTCTGCTTATTGTGGGTAGGATCCAGATAGTTGCACTCTATTACCCCAATGACTCCTACACCTTGATTGTTGGCCTTTAGAAGGCAAAAAAATAAATCAAAATCATAAGAAATGAACACCATATGATAACATTCAAAAATTCACAGAACACATGATAAAAACACACGCTTAGAAACTTACTTTAAGTTGGCAGCCCACACGTTCATAGGCTTTGATGAGCCGATTCTTGTGATACATCATAATTCCGTACTGATCTTTACTTTTGGTGTTATACCCAAAAGTAATAGGAATGCGTTTGTTCCAAAATAACATTTAAGGAAAAACCAAGAGCAAATATGCAAGAAAACACTTTTGATGCAAATCTACAATTTAAACACATTTATACATAAACTTAACACGTACGAAAGATGAAAAAGGAAAAAAAATAAAATAAAACAGCCTAAGTGAAGCTGTGATGAAAGGATACCAGAAAAGTTGGCTTGTAGTGGTCTTTTTGGATGAAGGCCAGACTCTTAGCAACGAGCTGAGATTTCACTTTTTGACCACGTATGATGACCTGCATCCGAGGCTTCAGGTAAAGAATGCTGCAATACGCCTACACCCATTTAAGATATAATTTTCAGTTTTAGAAAAATCAAACCTATAACAATATGAAAAATCAAAGGAAGTCATAAGGAATTATCGGGGGACATCCATACTATTGTTTCCTACCCGTAGTGAGTAAACACTCTCAGGGATGTACGATTTGGACTTGTCTGGGTACTGATTAGTGCCGTTCATTTCCTCGTAGATATCAGATGGAATTTGGATATCGTAACGGTCCTTCTCAAAATCAAACTCTCCTGTTTCATTAGACGTCCTGTTAAGACCAAAATATAAAACAATACACTGTATGCAATTGTATGCAAAAAACTGTATGGGCCAATTTTAAAAACAGTGTGTTGTTAGGTAACTCGTTTACAGTCAACTTTCATGAGTGGCCTCATAAAAGTACAAATGTTGTGCCTGTAATCTGTTCAGTGGATTAGAGAAGCTTGCTTTCCCCAGTGAGAGCCTATGTGCATGACAAAAGGCTACAGACATGAAAAGTAGCAGGGTGGATTTGTTGAACAAAAGAAATGTCTGCCCAAAGCCTAACTACAACTGAAACTGACACAAAGTGCCCTGTAAAAGACAGCATGTTCATTTTCACAGGATTTTTTAATTCAGAGAAGTATTTCTTCTGAAAAGGGGGTCTGTGGTGTGTGCCTGATTTTACAACAGAAAAACAAAAACAAAACAAAACAAAAAAACAAACAAACAAATTTTATTGTAACATTTACATGTACTCGATGATAATAAAGGTTCTAACTCTTCAGAGGCAGAGAAATTTACTAATCAAGCACAAAATGTTGAAAATTTTGGATTGATTACATGGGCGAGAGTTGATGAAACATTTCTGCACTGCTGCCAGTGCTGTTCAGTGAGTCTGGGTCAGTGGAGGCACTGACAGTACCTCTCCAAAAATATCTACTGAGATGTGGTTACATATCTATGATTAAAGTGCATAGAAATGTCTTTTTACTTATCTGTTCTTTCTGGATTTCATGACAATGATTTGTCCTTACAGAGGCATGAACAGTATTCTTTTAATCCCAACAGTGTATTCATCATCATCTGCGCTTAAGCGGTTAGCTTCTGAAGCAAAAATTACATCTAAAATGTACATTTACTGTACTTGTGGATTACATACAGACCTGCGGAGATTCCAGATGATGATCCTTGTTCCGGTATTTTCTGTGCAGAAGGGGTGACTGATTGCATTGAACTCAGTAATAAGGTCCTCCTTTGTTGTGAAAGGGGAATATCTCAGAATATCCTGCAGACTGGCTTTGTGCTCCTCTTTCGCTGAGAGTAAAGCTGAAGTTAAGGACAACTTGGCATAAAATGACTAACTGAAGTTAAATGTGATTTTCTACAATATGTCAAACTCAAAAGTAGATTTTTATGCAACCAACATAAAAATTCTATCGCAAAAAAATAACTATACTACAGGTCAAAAATGTTCATATTAAGGGACAAAAGTTGTGCTCCAAAGATAAAAAGGTTTTCTCTAAACTATGTGCACTTTACTGGAGTCCCCTGTAATAATCCATTAAAAAAAGGATATACTCTTCTGTTCCTCTCTGTTCAAAGCAAACAATTGGCACACTTATTTGCTGAGCATCAATCTTTTCCAGGTAGGTCTGAGACAGCATTCCCACACATGAGCTGGTCTTTGACTTTGAAAAGACGATGGCATCTCTGCCAAGACGCATAGATCCAGACTTAAAGCCGTTGCCATAGATCCCTATTGGCTCAACACCTTTAACAGCAGTCTTGTCACTGTACCCAAAGCTTGAGAAAAACAAAAAAATATTTTAAGGACGCCTTCACTGATTTTGAACTTTCTTCTTTTGGTTGTAGTTTGGGTAGTACATGTACATAAACTTCCCTATATCAAAATATCTCTCTACTTGCCTCCAGATGACAACACTAGAAAGGAACCCCATAGTTCAGATTATGTCATCTGGTTCATTGTTTGTAATCATGGTCAACCGGCCCTTCCAGAGCTCCCCCAAAAAGCCCCCTAACATTAATGCTGACATTGATAAAAATGGAGATTTAATTTCTCCTACATCAGGATAAGGTGTCCAGGCTTAGAAGAAGCAAAACAGCCCCAAATCATTATATTCTCACCTTCGAAATTATGTAGCTATCCAGTGCCATACTATAGTTATGCATGTTCTCTGCAAACAATTCAGCTTTAGTTTTTTGAAACTGTCCAGTTTTTTGGGACAAAGCATGGCGAGGACATGCAAACTCCACACAGAAAGGTCACGGTCATCCAGGGATGCCAAACTGCAACCTTCTAGCTGTGAGTCGACAGCGCTAACCACTCTGTAACGCTTTCTTTTTTCCTGGCAAAAATCACATCAGCAGATGTTTCTTGTGAATAGCCAACTGAAAATGCTTGTCGACATATCACCTCCAATCTTTCTGCATTGACTGAACCCTAGATTTGTTTACAACTAACACTAATTAGATTTTGTCTATGTTATTAGCTCAGAGATTCACATATTGCTTCTGGACTACACAGTGAAAATCTGAATTATGTATTCAATTTGCATAAGATCAAAACAATGATTTGTGTGTTTTTAACTAAGATAAAGTAGGTTTTTGCTCATCGACATCACAGGTGAAGAACTGACAAATGCTTACATAAATGCAGGTATTTATGTAAGCATTTCTTACTCACTTTTATTTCGTCATGTGAATTGCATCATGACTAATTACATTCATAAGTGAAATTCAGATTTTTTTCCTTTATTTACAATTTGAATATAAAAGGTTTTGGTCATCGCAGTGTGACTTTCAAGTAGAACAAGACACTTTATAGTACATTTTAAGTTTGGAGTAGGTCTCCAAAGGTAAAAATTGACATTGCATTTTACAAAAGCAAGAGCAAGTACAAGCAGACATGTTTTTCATAATTTTTTTACAAATACCAAGCAGTAGTAGCTGTACCTTAGCATTTTATGCATAGAATTATGGTTCAGACCATTTCCATTATCCATAAAGGTGAGGCATTCTTCTCCTTGAAATAAAGTCTTATCAATCCAAAACTGTTTGGCATTGACATCTGGATCATAGGCATTGTCTGTAAAAAAAAAAAATAACAATTTTTATTTTATTTTGGGCACATTCCACCACTTGCACATGCAACACATCTTACATACAGAGGTAAGTAGAGTAGCCAAAAATGATACTCTAGTAAGAGTGGTGTTACTTCAAAATAATATTATTCAAGTAGAATATTTGAATACTTTGGGGGAAAGACTACTCAAGTACCGAATAACTGTTTCATCGTAATGTCGGACTTGTTTTTTTTTAAATGATGCAATCACACAAACAAAAATATAAAATGTGAAAATTCTGATATTTCCAAATAATAAAACAGAAAATTAGTAAAATTAAATAACATCTTTACAAAATAACAAATTAAGGCAAAAGAAACACAAATTTCCAAATCTCTTTTTCACAACACAAAGCTTTTGAAACAAGTACCTACAGTAGGTAACATGTAACATGTTCTGTATGTTTGAACAGTGCAAAGTACTTCTAGTAACGAGATCTAATGTATACTGCATATTCACTTGCCCTCCAAATGGCACAACAGGCTCAGATTTGTGACAGTTTAGCAGTGAACATGTGCCCTGCATAACAAAAAATAAATAAATAAATAAAAATCACAGAAAGACCTGCGTTGACTATGAGTGACAGTTTTATTGATGTGAAAAAAAGCAAGGACTTTCTATTTCTGTGGGAGTATAGCATATCTAATGTGTAAATTAAATGGTAAAAAAAGTAACAAGTTTAATGTAGCCCAATGTATAAGGGTGTAAGAGCAGTGTTTCTTTACAAATCTGTTAATTCACAACAGATAATGGTACATACGGTACCAACCTCAGACAATCTAGATCAACAAGGGACATCAGAAGTGTCCAGTAAATAAGACACTTACTAAAGTGTCCAGTGTAAGTGCCCGAAAAAACAACTTTGTAGGAATGACTCACCTATGAGTTCAGCTATTGCACTGAAGGGCCAGGTGTGGCTGGTGGAGTTGGTATGAAGAAACTTGGGACAAAGCTAGAAGTGTAGCAGATTAACAATCACATTAGTTAACATGTTCTCAATATTAAACTGTATAATGCTAATTATGAAGTATGAATATACATTTAAAATGTTTTGTGAGATCTTGTGTAATCTTACAAAAGGTCACATTTTAAGAAATGTGAGTATTTGGCTTCCTTTGTTTAATGAACACAAAAAGTGACTATTTTTTTTTTGTCAATTAACTAATACTTCAGTCAGCTATTAGTTATAGCCCTCTTCAATGTTTTGCATTCACTGATACAGTCATATAAAACATTTTTTGTCTGCTATACTAACAACGCCTAAACCATCTGAACTCAATGCACAGGCCTGTATGAACCATACATATACTTTTAGCAAAATGGTTACATCAAAAAGTGGTAACCATTTCTGTTTAAAATGAGATGTAAAGAATAAACACTGCACCAGCTGATTATGTGCAAAATGTTGCTTTATAGAGAATGGCAACGGTGGTCAAGAGTAATTAAGGATGACCAGAAAACATACCAATTTTGCAACATTGACAGTTTCAGTGGTTCATGCTCTGACCTGCTGAAACTTTTCAATAAGAAGCTGGAATTGCTGAACAACAAATCAGCTGGGTACAGCACATCAAATAAAGTCAGGCACTGTGAGAAGAAGAAATTTGCATACATGCAGACTTTGTTGTTGGACAAAATTTGCATACACAAGGACTTTTGTGCAGGTATGGCAGCTCTACACGGAAATTAAATGTAGCCCTTTGGTTTTGGTGGCAGCTGCAAGTAAATCACCATACACATGGCAAACACAGAACAGTTTTGCCATATGCCACGATATATGCTGTGATAGAAATTTTCCTTCTTGGGAGAATTGTAGACAGAACTCAGCGTGATGAACCATCTCAGTTTAATACATGCCGTCATGGAGAAAAACACATGGATGTTGGTTTCTTCTTCTCCCTTGTATATCTCAAACCCCTTCTATTTATACTCAAACCTAAGAAAGGAACCACCCTCACAAAACATAATTGAAGAAACCAGGTGCACACAGTGTACAGTCATCACTCTTGTCCCTTTCTAGGTTATCTGAAGATGTCATTTGAGAAGCAATAAAACCCTTTTATTGCACCTTCTTGTAGATCTTGTGACCCCAGGACCCACTATCTACTACACTGCTTTGGGCCTTGTAACAACAAACTGCCTACTGTGATCTTAAGCAGTCCTCTAAACATGACACACCCTGTGACTTCTTGGTTGACTGTTTGCTATTTATCTAATCATATGACTATATTTACAATGCCTATTTCAAGTGTGTAGTTTACATACAGCCAGGACAGTGACAGGAAAGAAGATATTGATATTGACATTCAAACACTGAAAAATGTTGTGTTGGCTCTTAAAAAATTTAATGTTGAAAAAAGATGGATAGAAAACACACCTTTTTATATTTTGACTATGAACATGGAATAATCAGGAGGAGGGACATCTTCTCTTCATCTATGTCTTTTGAGATGCAAATAATGTCCACATTAGCACCTCCTCAAGCCTCAAACTCCAAAAACATATAGCTGCATGTCATTGAACAGGCTTCTAACTAATTCTGAAACTAAGTTCTGCGTGTTGCAAACTAAATGTGTAATTTAACTAAATTTGAGATACAGCATCTTGGTACTTTCAAGATTCACATTCTACCAATTGTTTTTTCATTAGATAGATGGATACTCATCCCAACAGGAAATTCACAATGAGTAGGCAGACACATTTCTGAAATAATTTCTATTCCATTAATACTCCTTTATGTGCGTTTGTGAAAAGAGCCAAAAAAAACAAACACTAAAGCTCTGTCCCTTTTCAGTTTATTTAATAGAGCAATGCAACTCAAAAGTTCCATGACAGTAAAAAATATTTATTTAATCATTAGTCAAAAACATCTGGTTTTGTTATATCTCTTATATCGCTGTGACATCACAGCAACTGGGAGTCTGTAGCTCACCTGCCTGTGTTGGTCAGGCTGCTGCTGCTGACAGGAATTTCAAAATAAAATTATGCCTGAAAATAACAAACTTAATAGCTGGGAGAGTAATTAACTAACAATGGTCAGGTCTCCAGAACCACACTGTTGATTAATATTAACTTTGCTTTTGAATATGTATCCCCATAATTTGAGATAAATGGTTACATTTTGCAAAATATTCTTACAAGATAAGGTGTGTCTTACACTTTGATTCTTCATTAAAATAACCTGAAATCTTATAAGTCCCATTGGGAGACATTTCCACCAGTGGTGATAGAGCTGTTTGATAAAACAACTTTTATTGTATTAACAACAAAATAATTGGAAGCACCAAACTCCTGTAAATGTAAATATACTATCAACAATATCAATCAAAGGTAACTTAAAACGTTCACAGCATTAATACTAAATGTATCATGTTCACCACCGTTCATTACAAATTAAAAAAAATTAAAAAATTACTGCAGTCAGGCGGGGTTGCCAGATTATAGTCAAGTACGCCCCCACCCCAAAAAATCTTTCAGGTATCCAATCCCAATCTTTCACTGTATCAGAAGATTGTATCATTTTGTAGAAAACATGAAAACCTGGCCTCTGCACAGGTCCTAATGCTATAGTTGCCAAATTACACGTCCCTTTATTTTGAAATGGTAAAAAGACAACAAACATAATTTTTAATGTCCATTCAGCTGGTTTATATGGCAACACATTGAAATTACCAAATGAAAATAAATGAGCAACCTTATCTCAAGATATTATATTCGTAAATGCAAATGTTCCTTCATGAGAAATTTTTCTTTGGATGATGAAAGAACAGTTGTGAATGAGCATTATCGGGTTCAGGGTTACATCCCTTTACACTGACACCGCATATAAGGAGGCAGACTTAACCCTAAACTTAACCTAACAAAATAACAATGCACCCAACTACATAATACTGGAGTTAAAAGTCTTAAAACTATCATTTACATCAGTGAAGAATCACTAGAGACAACTTAGCAAAATCTTGACATTGGTACCTTATAGGGCTTACTGCATATACCCAAATTTAGCCTTTAGCCTTTTGCTGATTCTTTGTTTAAGCCAGTGCTGTCTTCAAGCTGGCTCTGCTAGCAGTCTCTCTGAAGAGATCAGCAAGCTCTCCAGCACCATCCTTACAATGTGTGCCCCGATAGCAATCTCTTCGGAACGCATCTCCGCATGACGGTAAGGAATATTTGGCTTCATCTCTCATCCATACCAGATGCAGTTAGGAAGATATGTGGGAGGGACCTACTAGCCCTGATGATCTTTTGGCCCAGTTCTGTTTTTTCTGCTCCAAGCTGTATGGCACTAGTGTGGGTTGAAGTACATCCATATGTAGTATTTGATTAATTATGCTACAGCCAGAAGGCAAGAAACATAGAAAATAGAACAATGGCTACATTGTAACCCTAGCTTCTATGTCTATATTGCACAGCCCTCTGGCTTTTGAGCCCCACTAGTACCTCTTGCTGGCTGAAGGAAAAAGGTCACTTTGAGGGAAGAAATGCTATGATCGCGCTTTTTTATGGTGCCACTGCAGAGATAAATTAACACACCACAAGAGCGATAAAGTAACATTTGTCCCTCTCACCAGTGAGCGTAGATTATGCTGCTTCAGCATTGTACAGGCGCTGGTTTTATCTCGTCTTTATTACTGCAATGCGTTGTTAATGCGGTCAAACGTATCCACAATCAAATCCTTGCAGATGATCCAAAAATGAGGCAGCACGCCTCAATTTTAATAAGCCAAAAAGGACTAATGCCACACCACTCTTCAGATCTCTACACTGGCTTCCTGTAGCTGCTCGCAACAGGTTCAAAGCTCTGTCTCTTGCCTACAGCATGATCACCTCAACAGCACCTACTTAACTCAATTCCCTCACTCAAGTCTACAATCCTTCTAATTAAAAAAAAAATTAAAATTAAAAATAAAAAAAAACTTCCTTTCTGCTTTCTTGCACACATTTTGTGAAATATAAACACTTTTCTGATAGACTTCGCTTTGATGTTTTCTCCTTGACTTAGATTTTTGCCTGCCTTGTACCTCACTGGTAAGTCGCTTTGGATAAAAGCGTCTCCTAAATGACTAAATGTAAATGTAATGTAAATGTTCAGTTGCCACAATGTGCACATGGATTGATTCATTATGCTACAGGCAGAGGTACGGTACGTGGGGATGGACTTGCAAGCCCTGATTGGACCGTTCAACCTTGGCTTCACCGCAGGCTGCAACAACTACCTTCACAACACTGACAGAGAAATGAAACTGAAAGTTAGTGACAATAGGGGGGGGGGAAACTATCTAGAAAGAACTATAGAGAAAGCCGAAATAAAAAAAAAAAAAGTGGATAGAAAAACTTTAAACTAATGAATGGATGACATATTTGCTTACTCTTTCAAATAAAAAAAATCAACAAATACATTACGTACACCGTAGGGCGGCCACTATAATTAAAAATCTTCTAATAATATTTCTAGGAGTGAAAGAGCATTAGAAAACTACAACGAACATAATGTGGAAGCTGAACTCTTCTGACATTTGTTAATGAAGAGAGTAGGCGAATGTGGGCTGATATGCGACAAAGGTCCCCATTGAGAGGACGCATCAACTATCATGTTGATCAACACAGTTTGAAGAGACCTTCTTAATAATCAGCGATGGTACAAACAATTGGAGATTTTATATAATTATCGTAAGTTGTTTACTAAAACCAACATTGCTGGTGTTCACTTGGTCTCAAACCCTGATTACCGAGTCCAGTTAGGTCTATATACACCGCTAGACCCAAAATGGCGCACGAATAACATTTTTTTTACGCTAACCTGCCTGCTCATTTTGGTATAATCTATCCGTCGTTACGTTAGTTGACATGACGATACACAGTAAGACGATGAAATTCGACTCACCGTACTCAGCGGAACACCGCGGTCCGTCGCTGCCGCCATCTTTACCAGCGTCAGGGGTGAGGAGGGGGGGGGGGACGTGCAACACATTCAACGCGGAAAGTTGATTAAGGAAGTACATTTTAGATGCGTGTCCTACAGCGTGTGGGTCTATAACATTTTCTCCGCATTGTTGTTTAATATTTATAGTTTATTACAAATGTGCCTTACTAAGTGCAGTCAAGATGCTCGTTTGTGACATTATGTAGCTTGCTTCACTTCCTTTCACGTTTTTAATCTGTAATATTTTTCTATGCAAATCACTGGCATTTATCACGCTCTGCTATAATAATTCATTGTTAAATATTGCTCAGAAGATGAACGTAAAGTGCACGAAATTACTTATTACCGGTTTGTCGTTTTTACCTGACAAATCCGTGACATTCTACTGATCAGTTTTTTACAGACATGCAGGGATGATTTCCTCCCAGGCCTTCTGCAGAATTTCCAAAAGGTCTGCTTACTTAAAGGAATTACTTACTTCTTCACTGTGCAGTTGTATCCATGCTGATTGAGAATACTTTGCACATAATGCAGACAACTTGTCTTCCTAGGCAGATGTGTACTTGGGCCTTCCAGAAATTTATATTATTGTTTAAAGATGTTGTAACATCTGGAAGGGACATACATGTTCGATGTATGACCACCATTGGTTGAATTTCCTGAAAAAACTGATCTTAATGTCAGGTAGTTACACAGGTAGTTTTGCCTCAAGGGGCGATATTATTGATTAATTATTCTGTGCTCAGATAGGCTCATTTTGCGTTCTGATTCCATTTACAACAATTTTATTAAAAAAAAATAACAAAAGATAATGGATAAGTGTGTAGCTGTGTTTCCATTTTTTTTTGTCTATGCATAATAGAAGTCCTAATCTATATATGGATCTAAAAGTCCTAATATAAATAAGGCAAATCAGTATTACAGTCACGTTCAAAACTAATTCAACAATAGGACAAAATAATAATGGAGTTCTTTTAAACTAAAGAAACTATTTATGGAAAACTTATAATACTTATAATTTCAATGAAATAGTAAAAAGCAGTTGTGGCTTTCATATAACTACTTACATTTAGTAGACTAATTTAGGCTGTAGTTTAAATTTTGCAGAAATGGCACATATCAAGTATGCAAATGAAGACAGAGAGTTTTTTTTTTTTTTGTCCTTTCGGCTTATCTCGTGAGTTCAGGGTCGCCACAGTGGATCATTGTCCACATGTTGATATGGTAGTTTTTACGCCAGAGTCCCTTCCTGACGCAACCCTCCCCAATTTCTACCGGACTTTGACAGGCACTGCACAGCAGAGGATGGGAAAGGGCCGTTAGAGGTTCAGCGTCCTGCCCAGAGACACTTCGACACAGAAAGTGCCATCTAAAAAATAATCACTAAAGCAACTGGTAATAAAAAATTGACATCTTTGTGCCAATGTTGTGTGCACAACTGCAATAATTCATTTGTAAAGTACTTTCAGTTTGAAAAGGGGAATAATGGTGGCCTGGAGGAGTTTGTGCAGCATAGGCTAAACTAAAGAGATCAGATGAGTTCAGGGTAACTTTAGTTCTGGCTGTTTTTATATTAATTAATGCAGTGCTGCAATAAGGGGTTATCCAATCACTTTCTACCACATTCACCGTTATTTGTCCAGTTTAATGCCATCCACTGGTCTGGGGCATAGCTGTTTAATCAAGGTAGTCCAGTCCCCAGTTCCTCCTGAGGGATTTCAAGTTGTTGCCACACTCATACGGTATAAAAATCATATAGAGCGATCAGACATTGAATATTTAACTCTTTGTAAAGTGTAAAACAAGATATCTATCTATCTATAAAAATCTATCTCAGAAATTTCCCTTCAATGAAAACAAAGCAAAACAAGCAACTTTAACAAGTTTAATATTTAATTTAATGAATCTCCTTTCAACATTTCACATTGGGTTTTGAACATCCAAAATAAATTACTTACTTAACAATCATCATGGTGGGAAAAAAATCATGGGCAGTAGTAAAACTATCAATGAACAATTACAAAGAAAGGCAAAATTCCCTTAAACACCAAAATGGCAAGCATGTATGTTAACAATGTACAATCAATAATATTTCCTGGTGTGCACAAATCACATTCAGTAACATACTCAGAAAACTCTCAACATATTTACTAAGGGCCTGTGAGGTCCTATTGTGACTTCGCTAGTAATCAAAGAGAAAGTACTTGTACAACATTATCGCTTAGACATATAATCATTACATTCTCAGAGTCAGACAGACATACTGTTTGTTTGCTTGTATATATGAAGTGTGGTTAACTAGAGTTATAAACAGGTCAAAAAACATTACCAATACTCATTAAGGTTCTTCAGAGTGAATCTGCTTTTTAATGTCAAACTAAAAACATGACTGCAGATTTGGTTATTATAATGTGTATGTGTAACCATTAGTCATTTTAAGTTTAAAACTTATAAGGAAAAGAGAGCAGACACTAAGATACAATGATAATGTGTGAACATTTTGCAGTTGAGATGATGCTCATCCTTGTGTGAGAAGAAGTATACGCTAGTAATTAGTACTTTTACTGTTATTAATCTAATTTTAGGTCCAGAAACCCCGTTGTAATAACTACAACAAAGTCCAATTCCAATACCAATACCAATTCAGCTTGCAAGCATCTCAGAGATACATGTACTTATGAAGAAATCAGGCAGGTTGAAACGTAAAAAAACCAAACAAACATCCAAAACATTTCCTTTTTTTCTAGTTAGCGATACATTACCACTGGTTGTGCTTACTGTAGGTATTCCATTCATATGGCTGCAGGTCAGAAAGCACAGGAAGAGGACTTAGTTCATCCAAGTTGTTAACTCTCCATAGAGTCCAGAAACTCTTCTTCAATAATGTGCTCCAGCCTCCTTAAAACTATAACTGAACTGGCTGGTGGGTAGTCTGCTACTGGGAAGTGGGGCATAGGGAGGGAGCTGGAGGCAGGGCCCTGGAAGGAGCAACAAAGGGTGCGAAGGAAAGGCAATAGCTGGGTGATGGAGGACACAGAGCGTTGAGTGAGGAGAGGGAACTCCAAATGCTCTGTTGAAGACTCCTCACTCAGCCCATTCAGAGTCTAAAATGACAGGACAGGACATCATTATCCATTCCGACTGAGATTTGGTCATCATAAAATAGCAAAAATGTTTGAATTGTATTACAGAGAGAAAGCTATTGTATTATATTTAAAATTTTATAGAAATAACACAGGTGTCCATTACATCATCATAAAACACTAAAACCACTTTCAGGCTGCAAAAATATCCCTGGCTTAAATCAACTCCCATCAAAATCGTGCCAACTTCTCTTTTTAATTTTTTTCCAAAAGATGTTATTGTACCAGTTGCTTAAATAAGTACAAAAACAGCTTTCAGCTTGTCAGTGCAGGGGTCACAGAATGTGTTCCGCACATTGATTTGGCATGAGTTTTTACGCCCTTCCTGCCATTTTATCCAGGCTCAGAACTGACACCCAGGTTGCCCTTGATGGCTTGGTGGGATCCCGCGGCCTTCTGCATCCAATCCCACCCCACTAGGTGTGGCCCCGCCCTGCCACAGAGGTGTCAGTCAGAGGTGTCAGTCCCAAGCCTGGGTCAAATGGGAGGGTTCACACTTGTTGGAAATGTTATTATTCTAAGTTTCTAAATTACTATGAATTTTCCTGATTGCTACTTAGAAATAATACTAATATGCGAAAGTGTCATCACATTTCTGTAAAAAGGAGTTTGAGAAAAAAATGGAAGAAGTGAAGTGAAGAACACCACAGCCCTCAGCATCATGGAATCATCTTGATCTGGACACCACCAACTGGTTTAATCCACTTACAACATGTGATCAAAGGAATAATACTGGAATTGTTGTTTTTAAATACAAGTTATTTAAAAAAGATGCCATGATTAAGTTAAATCACCTGTGACATGTTGCTAGGTAACTAGAATACTATTTTTGAAGGGCTTTTAGATGTCCCTCTATAAAGGTGCTTTCTATACACATCATAACTCATAGCCCTAAGCATTGCATCAGATATTCATTCAAGGCTACAGACTTGTAAATGGAAATGACTGCAGGTTTGAATTTGGTGTTTGAACCAATCTTACCCCATATTGTTGCTGTATTCCTTCCAGTACTCTGACAACATGTGGTGTGCATTCCTGCTCTCCCTCGATCAGTGCAGTCTCAGGGCCACCATAGCGGTTCACATCCACCTCAGGGACAAATGCCCAGCGATACCTGCATATACAACAGTGTGTTCCATAGAAAATCAGAAAATAATACACAGATTAGAAAAAATTAATACAGAAACTTATACAAAAGTATATATAACCACGTTTTAAGACATTGTAAACTAAATTATGGTCTTACATCTGAAAAAGTGGTATACTTTCTGGAGGAAAAGCAAGGGAGGTGTCTAAAAACTTGCAGGCAGATAGGTACATGTCCAACTCTGCCTGAGAGAAATTCACTGGTCCATTTCGTTCAAGGGCTGCTCGCACCACTTTAGCCAGCCTAAGTGGTAAATGCAAATTTAGGAAAAGAACAGTGTCACCATAGTCTCAATGAAAAAGGAATTTGTTTTTTAAACATTTAACTTACTTTGAATTGTCTTTATCTGCCTTTAGAGCTTTCTCTAAACGTGCAAATGTGCGTATCTGAAAAACAAGTTAAAAAAATATTTAAACCAGACTTTCATGCAGTATTGCTCCTGTGTACTGGCCTAGACTCCTAGAGGCTGGTATCTTACTAGTTCTGTAACCATGATTGGCCAAAGAGATGTAAGGTGCTGGGATGAAATCCGCAAAAGGAGAACACGAAACATCAAGAATATCTGGGCTGAGACAGCAGGGCTGGGGTTCATGCGTAAAGCTTCAGTGAGACGCTCTGAAAGCAAATGGAAATGTTATACTAATTTTTAAAAATGATCAATTTAATGTCTTTTTTTAATACACAGACATAATTTGATTACACAGACATTATTTCCTAAGTATTCAGTACCAGTACCACACCTTGGATGAGTGGCAGATAGAGATGATACTGGTCGAGTTCTCCACTGAACATGGCAAAAGCTTGGCGCTTCAGCAGCATGGGTTTCTGGTCTACGTTAGCAAACAGTTTCAGGGAGCCACTCTGCATGCCTACAGTAAAAATGAATAATGGTTTCTTAAAGCATCTCTGCAATTTGAACTTTACAAGAGACTTACAAATAATATTTTAACTGTAGTGGTTCTTTTTTATTGACATTCATTCAATGTTCCAACATTGGATTCACCTTGGTGTGACAAAATATGGAAGGGCCAATGACAGCACTTCTGTTGGTGACAGACAGGTCAAGCAGTGCTCTAGGCTCTGCCCTTTCTTTTCACTTGGTCAACCGCCCATTCTAGCTCATGCTTGCTGTCCTTCTGTGTGCTACTACTGTAAAAGCAGCATGTTTAAGGCAGCTTTAAACGGCCTAACAGTTTGCACAGTAAAGGAGTGCGTCGCCAAATGCAGTTTTCTCGGGTTCACCCTGGAGAGCGCTGGTCAAGTACTTTGCAAAAACATTATGATAAGATTTAAAAGCTCTGTCCATCTGCCCTAATAGTGCCCAGGATGGGCTAAGGAGTGTCTGCATTAGTAGATCCATCATATTGTGGAGCTATTAGCTTTCCACCCTTTGGAGGAGCAATGACTACTCAAGACTTTGACCTGATAGGATGACGTCCTGAAGTTTTATCCCACTATCCCATTAGAGACTGTATCTATAACTGTCCCATAGAGACTGTGTCTATAACTATCCCATTAGAGACTGTGTCTATAACTATCCCATTAGAGACTGTGTCTATAACTGTCCCATTAGAGACTGTCTCTAATTTGATTAGAGACAGTCTCTAATGGACAGTCCCATTAATGACAGTCTCTAATGGGATAGTGCTTAGTAAAACACCAAGCAAATGTTAGAACATTGGGTTACTTAGCGATAACAGAGTGAGGTGTTTGACCAACTTTTCCCCCCACAGGCACAGAGAAAAATCTGCCTAGAATGAGTAAGGAGAGGCGGTTGACTGTGGAAACAGGGAGGGTGGAGCCCAAAAAGCAGCTCTAATTGTCTGCCACTCAGAGACTTGGAGTCATCGGAGCTTCCAATATATACCCCTTCATTAACATGTTGTACTCTACCTCGTAACAGATGAATCTGTATCATTCAGTAGATTTACCTTGAAATTAAAATAGCATCATTACAGCTTCAGTTTTTATCTGGAGGCTGTACTTACTCATGAGGTCTTTAAACATGGTCTTTTCATGGGTCAGAAGATGGTCAATAATGGATTTCCAACTATAGAGAACACAGGGCAGTCAAGTAGGAGCATTAGACATTGGCGAGTTAGAAGCAATTTTATGTAATATAAGGAAATACACATACAAAATAATATTACACATTTGTGGCACACACTAACCTGGGTTCACAGGAGGCATCCATGGTAAAGAAGAGGGGGTCCATGAAGAGCTCAAAGACCTCTTTCCTCCAGGCCCTTTTGGTGTAGGCATACCCACTCAGGCTGCTCAGCAGCTGGGCACCCGCTTCAAAGCTGGGCATGTTGTAGGCACTAGAGCAATGAAATCAGAGGGACTCTATTTTAATTGAATTGCCCTCAGTTGTTAACATTAAAGCAACTCAGACACCAATGGTACATACCTGTGATTTTTCAGGTAAGGAAAAACATAATACATGAGGCGTGAAATAAGAGGAACGGCTTTTTCCTTCTCATCACTGCGGTATACCATGTCCAGAAGGGGTGCCAAGATCTACAGTGTAAAAAAGTGTGTTAAATAACACATACACAAAGGCTCTTTCACTCTTTAACCCACCATAATTAAATCAGAGATATACCTCAGCCAGGAGTACCAGAGCTTGCACGCTGTACACTGAGGGAACTGAGGAAGAAACCATGGTGCTAGCTTGAGCCATTGACTCTGATGGGGAAACAAGGTGAGAAAAATGTTCACTAGACTGTCACTAAGTTGTTATTAATTCATGTAGCTTCTTTAAACTAGTTGCCCTTGGGGCACTTTGGGGCTGTGGTCATATACTAATCAGGACAGAAACGTTTCATCATAGTGTATAAATATGATAATTCAGAGGAACATTGTTTTGATTTGAAGTTACCCTTTGTTTAGATGAAACAAATGGCCCCAAACAGTACCAGAAAATGCCCCAGATACATAACAGAGCAACAAAACCCTCATTTTATTCCAGGGGTCAATCTTCCAAGTCAATTTAGTTTCCACAGATCTAATAATACAACTTAAGGGTTTGAGAATTCTGTGAATGCGGCTCCAGCCATCTGAGCTTCATTAATGATAGCTCTTTCAAAGTTAAGTAAATGTTTCTTGATTCATAATTATGCTTAGTCCCTTTACACCTCAGGTTAAAATCTGGCAATTGTGCCAATACCAGTATTAGGAACACTGCTTCCATCAATGCCCACCAATTCGTGAGCTACTGGGTTTTAATTGATACAGGTCTTAGGTTGCATTTGTATAAAAGTTCATTATTGTGCTCATCTATGAAATACTGTAGTGCCAAGCTTTTCTTGGTCCAGTTGCAAAGCTTTTCTTGGTCCAGTTTGACACAAGGCAATGCTGATCTCCTTGCCAGGAATTACTGTTGAGGTCATGCATGTATGTAAGTGTCTAAAGTTACCATGATGGTCTCCATCCACATCTGTGTCGTCGGGTTCATCTATGATAGGGCACACCTGTGGCTGAACTTTGACCTCAAGGCTGCGGCTGAGCCAACTAGTCTGCTCCAGAGATGAGCCTGCAATTCCACCAATGGCCTCAAGGATCCGCTGAGTCACCTCCTGCACAATAATTTCATCATTAATATCAACACAGTATTTTCTATGCATTCACATAACATCTTATTTACAGCAATTTGCAATTTAACATGCATCTTACCTGTAACTCTCGAGAGTCCTTCTTGTTGTCCAGATTGGGGAGTCTACTAACAAAGTCATTTAGGATTCTGAAAGACAGAAACCATAACTGGATTACCTCATTTCCAAAAGAAAAAAAAGAAATGACTAATACAAATCCTAATAAGCATATAAAAATAGCAGTGAATTAATAGAAATTTACCCCAGAAGTAAGAAGTGACCAGGTGGGGCCAGGTTGAGCTGAACAGACTCACGCAACAGATTGAGGAGAGGAGCAACATTTTCCTGCAGAGCCTGTGCTGGGATACTACACACAAAACAGAAATTATCATTAAATGAGCTTTTGTGAGTGTGAGGATGTTCATTTTGTGGGTTCGGGGTGGCTTTAGCTCTGTAGCTAGAGCAAGTTGTCCATGAACAACGGGGTCAGTGGTTCAACTCCTGGATCCTCTTGGCTACATGAAGTGTTGAAGTGTCCTTAGGCAAGACACTAAACCCCAAAATGTTCCTCTGGTGTCTGCTACTTACTTGTAAAGACTAAATTATTTAAAAATGTTTTAGATTTCTGACTCACCTCTGGATGTACGCATAGCAGAACTGTAACATGGGTATGTCGACAAGAGATGACTTCTGATGGAGAAAAAGGAGATAAATCTGTGAAAATAAACTCAAGAAACCCAAAACACGTTTTTAGTATCGGGCTTTGTATGTGTGAGTACCTGGTCTCCTCTGATCTGATGTGGTTTTTTCACCACCTCTTTGACAAAGTTTAGGATTGTATCCGTGTGTAAGGTATTCAGTGATTTCACCAGATCCACAATGGTTAGACGAGACTCACTGGGTAAAGGTAAAACCTAATGAAGACAAGAGTGTAAAGATTCGGAAGATAAACAGTGGCGTAGATGAAACTATACCGTTTTTTTGTAGTTCATACTTTGTTTTTATGTCTCCTTTTACTCTTCCTGCTGCTCCAAACTGCTCCCAGTGAAGCCATGAGCTGAACTCCGTAATTCCCAGTTAGAGGGACCAGGAACTCTAGTATTCGCTGCCGTAAGATCTAAACATGCACACAACAAGAATGGATAAGTTTCCATAACAATATATGCACAGGGCTATGCAGGAGGAAATAATATATGTAAACACATAACAAGACCAACAAACGCATGGAGCATAAACATCAACAAACACTGGCACTACATCCATTAGTGTTGGTAAGAAAAAAATACAGAAACTGTGCATGTTTTTTACACACACCTTTGAGCTTTTAAAATACACAGAGGTAGAAGAGTGTTTGCTGACTTGAGCAGAGTCAGATGCACGCTTTTGAAGCTCTTCCCTTGTGACCAGGCCCCATAACAATGCCATAGTACTGAGCAGGTGTGGTAGTGACTCGATTACTGTGTTGCGTGCATTACGAACATCAACAGGATCACAGGCAACAAGAGACTAACAGACAGAAAAAAAAGAGAAGAAAAGTAGTATTAGGTTTATTGTGGAAGGTACTATAAACAGATGTGTCTGTGTGTGTGAGTGTATGTGCATGTTTATTCCTAACCCTCTTGTTTTCGAGTAGACAATAGTGTGTAATAGTGGTCAGGCCTTCTAGCAGAGTCAGAGGGTAGTCAGGGGCGATGTTCTCTCTTCTACCACCCAAACTGATGAGATGGGAAACATAAATCACATATCTAACATAACAGTGTCTTCATTAAAATGTGGCACCTCATTTTTAATGCAAAAATATGTAAGCAGGTGAGCTGACAACCAAAATCTAGGCAAACTTGATTTTAGACAGTGAAGTGTATGTAGATAATGTAATTATCTGAAATTAGCAACAACTTCTAAAGATAAATTATAAGTCAAAACCTAAATTTTCTGTATACCTCTGATTTGTCTTTCCACCATCATGCTCGTAAACTTTGACCAGCTCGTCCAAATTCCTGCAGATCTGACTAATAAGTGGAGCCACAATGATGCCTAATGAGCGGCCTAAGTATGGTAAAGAGGAGCACAACAGCGACACCCAGTGGGGGTGCATTGCATAGCCATATTGTGGCTGCAGTGCTCTGGCAGCAGCAGAGACAAACATTCCTTGAGCAGTAATGGGGTGACTTTGGACATACTGGGCTGCCTTAATAGACTGCTGAAAAAGTACTGCAGTCTGCCATTCACGTGCGAGGGGCGTGCTGGCAGTAGGGGATTCACGAGGCTCCCCAGGCTGGCCAGATGCACCAGCTGACCCAGCAGAAGAGACAACTCCACCAGGCCACACATGGCACTCAAGGGCTATGAGAGCCTGAAGGAGTTTAAGTAATTCCATTTGTAAGGGGTATTGTTCCTGCCCTCCTCCTGCTCCAAGATTCACCAGGCTCTCCTCTGATAGGCCTCCCTGTTCATCCAGCAGCTCCACACCTTTGGATGCTCCCTTATCCGTTCCTTTCTGGGTGACATACATTGATGCAGAAAGTGTAAGAAGAGCATATTGCTGAACTTTGCATCCTGAGAGGAGTTTGCGGATGGGCTCCAGACTGGCACTATTGCCTTCATGTCCCCGTGCCATGTAGCCAAGCTGATTTACTATCCGGGTTAGCACCTCCACACTCTTCACCTGAACCTCCCTGTTCCCCTGCATGTCAAGAGGACCCAGGCTGAGATAGGAAGGGTAATGAGAGCGCAAAAATCGGAGGCACAAGGACACTAGCAGTTCAATGAGAAGGGATGGGGGTGTAGAGGGGGAGGAGGAGGGGGAAAGCAGGCTGCCGTAGAAGCTTTTGCCATCTTGAGCCTGTTGATGTCTCTGCAAAAGGTTAGAGACCAGGTTTAAATGTGCAGCAGAGCTTGTGTCCAGAGAGGTACAGGAAAGAGCATCCACCAGAGGGCACTCAGCACTGCTTCTCAGCAGGCTGTCTAGCAGTACTAAGCCTTGTAGCAGATGGCGCCACCCACCCGCCACTGGATACAGCAAAACATGTCTGAACAGAGAGTCGATGGCCTCTCTCTTCTCACGTTCCTGTTTCAACAGACGAGATCTGGCCATGGCCTCCAGCTCTAAATCCTCCTCATCCTCACTTGACAATGAATCAGATGCCTGCGTGTGCTCAGACTCTGCCCTCTGTAGGCCATTAACCATGGCTCCTTCCTCACTGCTACGATAGGGGACAGAGCCAGAGCTGGAGTTCTCTGTGGATACCTGGGGACCACTGGTGTCAGCTGACTCAGTATGTTCACTCTCTGCCTCTTCCTCCTCTATCACTCTGTCCTCCTCCTCTTCTGTCTCTTCACTTTCACTCCTTGATGCCACTAAAGTGTCGTGTGTTTTAGCCAGTTCCGGATCACTTTCTAACTCTCCCCACAAGGACTCCCGGTCTACAATGTTAATAGGATTTAAGGTGGTGACCTCTGTCACCATTGCAAATGCAGTTGTCCCAGAAGATTTCGTTGAGCTACGACCTCTGTTGCTTATTACCTTCAGGTTACCTTTAAAAAAAAGAAAAGATTATGTCCTTTGAGGAAACCCACCAAAGCACAAAACCGAAACACAGTTAATTATTTCAAAACAAACATGGCTAAAGCATAATGTAGTTACCAGCAGTGAGATTCTGTTTGATGCTCTGAATGGAGCAGCGCTGAGAGGAGGGATGAAGCAGCAACAACAGAATAGGTTCCAGGATTCGAATCACATCATTGAGGGACAGAGCCCTAACAAGCCAGCACTGAGCAGCTGCTCTTATTGAGCCATCAGTACAGCTGAGACTGTCCACCACAACACATAGAGACCTGAGAGAAGTACACATTGCAAATATCAGTTTTGTAAAACGAAAGGTTTTCTCCTCTTGTCTGTGACCATTTTATGGCATCTCAGAATGAGTTTGTCTGGCTCAATTTAAAAGTGTAATCATAGTGTGTAAATGTTACATTTGTAATTTCAACAATTCTATAGTCTATTTGTGTAATTTTGCCTTTTACTGTGTGTAAACATGAGCATCTAAGCATGGTAAGTATTGCAAATTAAAAAGAAAAAAATTTAATGTTAAATGTAACAGCAAAGCACACACGCATGTTTTTGACACATTTCATTTAGCATGTTTACATACAAAAATAAGCATTTGATGTAGATTTTTTTAAGGTAAATCCCTAAAATGAATCTACCAGATATCCTTCTGTGAAATACATTTTAACTCACAATGAATTTACTCAAATCATAACATCTACAGTTCATTAGCACTTGGTGGTACCTTACACAGGGCCACTGAAAAATCCATATTAATAATAATAATATTTGATTACTTATCTAATAATAAACATATGTATCCTGACAGAAAACCTTTGTTATTAAAGGAAGGTTTCCATATTGATCCTCCACAAAATCGTGTGCAAAATTATGGTCTTATCACTGATATTTTTATGTACTTATACACTGAAAAAGAATGAGGCAGCTCCAACGTTGCTAATATACAGTGAAAGATGTAAACTACATAAAACCCCTTCTGAGATTTCTGAGAATTTGGATATAAAATTTAAAAGAATTACAAAAAAATCTGAGTTATGTACAATAATAGACAATACCTTTCATTTGTATTAACTATGTGCCATTTTTCAACTAAGTACTGACCGGTCAAAGGAACGATTCAGAGACATAGTCCTGTTGATCTGGATCTCCCGGGTCAGGTGCCATAGCACTGTGAAGCGGTGTAGTGCTTCAAGCCTAACGGCCTATGGCAGACAAACACAAACAAAACTTTGCCTTACTTGCTCAACCATATTTCTTGGTTGGTACATATGTATGTCACATCTACACAATGTGTAAATAAAATGTAGTTCAGCTGTTTGCTAACAAACACACCTTGTCTTTATGTAATAGTGCCTGACAGATAATGTCTTCACAAATGGACACTGATGGAGCCAAACAGTGAAGCCTGTAAAACAGTTCCACGCAGGAAATGTGCTGCTCTCTCCGCTCCATGTCCAGCTGGTTCCACAGTACGTGAGACACCCTCTGGTTCAAAGCACAAAAAATGAAAATCGTAAAATACAACATTCACATTGGGGCAGTAGTGGCTCAGTTGGTAGAGTGGCTGACTTTCAACTGTAGGATCAGTGGTTCATGCCCCGACTCCTCCTGGCCACATGTAAGACAGTGAACCACTGAGGTGGCTGGGGTAAGCGCCGGTAAAATTGGACTACCTGGTTCATTATGACGATCCGGTAAAATTGGACCACGTAAATCACTGTGGCAATCCTGAACTTAGGGTATAAGCAAAGCTAAAATACAACACAAATTCTATTTCATAACTTACCTGATAGAAATCTGTGCCATCCTCAATGGCCTGAAGCAAGGCAGGGTAGATGGGTGGCACAGTAACCATCTGGAGCCGCCCACTTAGAGGATTGGAGTCAGATGTCTGGTAGCGTCTGTGCTTGTCCTGTATGACCAGTGCTAAAGACTGGGAATGGTTAATAAGTTCCAGCAGGGAGGCTACTGCTGTGTGCTGGATGTTGTAATCCCTGGACAAGCAGCATAGTGTCATCAGGGACCTTAACCATAGTGGAAGGTTGTCAATTTCACTTCCTATAAAAACAAAAACAAAAAACATTTTAAACGCCTGTGTTGGTTAAGCACATAGATTACTTTAGCATGGACTCAGCAGCATTGAATACAATTTATCTGTGCTGACCTGAATGGCCAAACATGTCTGTGTGGAGAGCCAGAGTCTCCTCTTCACTTAGATAGATAGGGAAGGTTGTGCACTCCAGCAACAGGTGGCATGTGGCGGTGAAGGCCTGTCGACAGGCCTCAGAGATCTCTGCCTTGCTTCGTGGCATGTAGCCCGCCGCCCAATCAAGACATCCTAAATGCCCGCGATCCTTCATCTTCTCTCCCGGGACTGCTAAGAGCTGGGCCTCAGACATCAGGCGGGACTTAAGTTTGTTCGGACTAAATAGTTCTGTCAGCTTGTCTTTAATTTCACGCCCCCCTATGTTTGCCAGCAAGGTCTTCTGATCCACAGAGACAGCAATTTCATCTGGGTGGACTGTTTCCCCTGGTGTCCTGACATCTTCCACTTGTACAAGCAGGCATCTATTTCAAATAGATACCCGAATTGCAAGGATATTTTAAATTCTTAGTTAATTAAAGTGGCCATGAAGAACTAATTTAAATTATAACTAATTTCACAATGACTGATTAATTTACCTTGTGGTTATGAATGCCAAGATGTCCTGCAGACACTGGGTCATGGTGTCCACACTGCCTCCCCTCCTCCACACTCCCTCACCTTCTTTGCAAATTCCATTTTCCTCAACCACCATCCGTACCCCTGGTGGGAGATGCTGCTCTGATGGTGAGGCGCTGATCCCCAATCCGCTGTCTTCAGACCGCAGTGCTGGATAAATGCCTTCTGCAGACTCAACCTCACTTTTTCCATCGCTGTGTGGTTCTTCATCTCCCTCATGACTATTAACGTGACCGACACTGTCATCTTTTTCAGCCTCCTTCTCGAGACCCTAGACGAGGTATAATTTTTATGATGAGCGGCAGAAAACTTAAATCACATTTAAAAAGACACCACACTGGCACATACTGTAGAACGCCTAACCTGAGATTCTTTGCCTTCATCTTCTGGTGTCTGTAACTCGTCTGTTTGTAACTTTGCCTCAAAGTCCATATAAGACACCGGCATTTGGATCTTACTCAGGACCCTGAAGCAGGCGCGCAGGCCCTGTGTGACATCTTCCAGGCTCACAGAGTCCATGTGGCTGTGCAGGGTCCGAAGCATGGTTCCCAGCATTTCAGGGAGTAACTGGGATGGGATGTCAGCATGGAGCTCCTGTAGATTAAAGCAATTAAGAACATACTGTGTGCAAAAATTTCTTTTTTGTGTGTTTTAGATTTGCCTTAGCTGTACTTAACTTTAACCAACTACCAGAGGTATATAGTTTTCGTACAACTAAAGTACTATATCGGTGGCCAAAGAAGGCTACTTACTCCGCAAACTGAGGCGAGCGCAAGTCCCACCACGCATTATGTGCTCTTTCTACAGGGGCTAAAATGAGAGTATTCTCACTGGCTGTATCACTGTGTGGTATGAAGAATGCAGTGGCTCCTGCCGAAAAACTCTGCAACGCATTGTGAATGCAGCCAGCAGCATCATTGGTACCTCCTTGCCCTCCCTTACAGAGATTTTTCATACCCACCTCACCAACAGAGCCATCAGCATCACAGATGACACCTCACACCCCCTAAAATCTGTGTTCAGCCCCCTGCCTTCAAAGAAAAGGTACCGGAGCCTCCAGCCCCGCTCAGCAAAACTGTCAAACAGCTTCATCCAGCCGGCTGTCAGAATGCTGAACTCTATCCATTACCTTCCCACTATTCCCCCTACCCATGGACTGTAATTCACCCATTATACACAAGGATGTTTTGCTCTTAAAGTCTCATTACACTCACTGGAAATCTTTAACTTTACTGTAACCATTTACACCTTGTTTATTTGCTGCTGTTAGTCATTGCACCTTGTGATACTTGCACACTTTACATATGGCTCTATTTCCACTGTATTTCCAGTACCACCACTATTTTAAATAGCTTGATTTATATTGGCTTTGCATTTTAATTTATTATGTCATATTTATTTTCATTTGTCTTTATTTGTTGCAAAGCATTTTACACTACAGTGAGAGAGAAGCTGTATTTTGATTTTTCAGTATGTCTTGTACATATTGTAATTGACAATAAAAGCATCTTGAAACTTGAATATAATTTGCCTATCGTTCACCCATGCACATGGTCTTACATGCAAGACGAGCATGTGCGAGTTTCAGCGTCTTTCCCAAGCGCACTTTGAAATGTGGACACTCAAATAGAGGATTATAGCACCACCTCTGTGATTAAGTTCTAGATTTGAGTCTAAAATACAGCTCTGAATTTTCAGGTTTGAGTTTTCTTGTGAATTTAGTTTAACAAGGCGACTATTGATGTATGTTTGTGTGTGTTGTTTACCAGAGGAAGAACATCAAGCAGGAAAATGATGAGATTGGACATTTCTGTGACAGAAGGAGCAGGAAGGCAGTCCTGCAGAGGAGGTGTTGATGGATCATTTTTGTCACTATAGAAGAAGCATAAAATGACACTCTTTTAGCTTGTGGGTTGAGATTTGAGAATTAACAAGAGGGAAAAAAACACACACTCTTCTTGATAGTTTTTAGCACACTAACAACACATGTTGTAGCCTTTGGTTACATCAACTGTTATTGACGTAATGCAATGTATTGTATTATAACATTTTATAAATGTATATACATTTTGCATTCTCTGTGTTAATTCTATATGCTGTATAGTCAGTACCTGATAGCTATGTTTTAAAAGTTTAATTTTCCCATTATAGTCTTGGACTTGGCCCAGTCATTCCACCATACCTGAGAGAAGTGCAGAAGCGCTGTGTCATATACTCCCACAGGTATTCACTGTTCATGGAGCTCACAAGCATATTCACAGTCTTGATGATCTCTGATGCATTCTTGTTCTCTTTAATCCTGCTGTATAAGAAAACATCACAAAAACACCCTCTGTATTTATTTAGCTAGTTCCATTTTTTCACAAGATCAGTTAAATATGGATTCAACTTTAAGCTTCCTCGCATTTGTATTATCATCAGTGTCACCTGGCTAGCTGGTTGCCTGAGAGCCCTGAACTACTGATGGTTTCCTCTCCGAGCATCTCTAGACAGTAGCTGTAGAAGGCTCGGACCACTTCCAACAACACACTGTTCAACACAGCCGGACCTGAGAAGACACATTGTCAACAGTCATCATTATCAAGGTGAAAAGAGCTTGGAACAAACTAGGGTGGATCAAGTAATCCAAAATACAGTTAGGGTCATAAATATTGGAACGATATTACGTCCAGTTTTTTTCAGCCTTTCAGCCATCAAGGGATTTGACAAATGGGTGTCATTAACCATTTAGGAATTACATTCAAAACTTATCAATGTTTGAATATTTATAAACCGAACTGTATTTTCAAGTGTTTGTGTACTGTATTCCTCAGTGCTCCCAACCTATCTCTGGTTTATCTAGCAGGCTGATGATGATGCGAAAGGGCCTGAGGTATCCAATCACATTCTCTGGGCCACTTTTCACATCCTTCTGTTTGAGGATGTTAATCAGAGCCTGAAGTCACAGAAACAAACACATGACAATAAGAGAAACAGGTGACAACTATATCAGTTTAAACAGACACATATGACCAAAATACTTTAGCTCAGATATTTTGAGAGTTTAATTTAACCTTTTTAGAAATATGCTTATTTGCAGTTTTTCACACCTCACACCCCCGTTTTTGTGATTCACATAGAGGTTATATGCAGGCAATTTCTAAAGACAGTGCTGGTTGCAGCTACTGGCTTTTCTAGCTGTCAGAAAGAAAGCAAATAAACATATTTCTAAAAGTGTTTGTTTCTTTTATAAACACAGGATATACTTACCTTTACCAGGAAATCTCTTGAATAGGCATTGAAATAAAATGACATATGTTCCTCTTTGGTGCTGGAGAGGGTGGGGTGTGGTGCCACCATTTCCCCTTTGATGTTTGTACCTAAAATACATAGAGGTGAAGCTGAGCATTAGAATGTAAACTAAGAGAACAGGTTAAAGTGTGTTAAATTGTGCTTAAATGCACCTAGGAGCCAGGCATAGAGGCGTCTGTTAAGTGACATGTCTCTGCGAAGAAGTGTAAGTGATGCTGCAGACACCACTGTGGTTAGGTCTTCGCCGCTCATAGCAATACAAGCCTCAGCTGGATCCTAAACGAACATACAGTACGGTAGATACCAGGGGGAAAACAGAAGAAAATAGCAGAGTAGACATACAAAAATTGTAATTTTTAAAAGAAAGGAGACAGGAATTTTTTTGATACCGTTTAAAAAAGTAATATAAATATCAACCAACACACAATGCAACTTCCATTCATCCATTAACTTAACCGCTTATCGGGTACTGGGTAGCGAGGGGCTGCAGCCTATCCCAGCTGTCACTGGATGAGAGGCAGGGTACACCCTGGACAGCTTGATAGTCTATCTCTTGGCCAACACAAAAACATTCACAGACAACGATTCACTTGCACTTTCACAACTATGGGATATTTAAAGTCACCAATTAACCGGTGAAGATTCTCAGTTATCAAGAGCATTTCCACCAAAAGGGCCACACCTAACAACCCCCATCTTATGGGGTTTAGGGAATTAGGGTCTCAGTCGTTACATGTTGATGACTCCACCATGTTCCCTCCTCGCATCTTAACAACTCTATACAGGCCAGAGTTCCCCAGCCCAGCTGCTTGGATAACTAGCGAAATGTTTCTAAACAAGGAAAAGAAGTCCAGTTGACATGATTCAACCTCTGGGTCACCAATTAACCTAACATTCATGTCTATGGAATGTGGGGGTCATGGAGGAAAACCGAAGGAAAATAACGCAAACACAGGAAGAACATGCAAACTCAGCACAAAAAGCCACAGCCGGCAAGGTGGATTCGAACCAGGGACCTTCTAGCTTTGAGTTAAGAGGGCTAACCACTCCACCACACTGTCCCACAAAGCAACTTCAATTAACATAATTGTAGTGTAGTTCCATGGATTTACGAACAAAAACTAGCTTCCTGTTTCCAAATCTTACAAGACTGAATATATGAAAATGTGACAGGTAACAGGTATTTCAAGGATTCTGTGACACTCAGAAAAATGTATTCACCGTTTTACAGTGGCTCCTTTTTTCAATGATTGTATATGATTAAAAAAGCCATTTGGGATAGGTGTTGCTTCAGAGGGCTTGAGTAATACCTGTTTGTTTCCCCCAAATTAAACTATTTATAGTTTAACCCTTATTTCTTACAACTAAGATAACATTTAATTCATCATATTAATTGCTGTTTTGTGGATAGTTTGACATTGCTGGATGAAAACTGCAGAAATCCCTTTTTTAACCGGACAATACGAATTGAATTATTTGGCAGAAAAAGTACAGCTGTATAGCCATTTGTGTACCTACCAAGCATGTAGCAAAGGGGAAAAAGTAGAGCAGGATTTCAAGCATGTTCCTTTGCACCAGGACATTTGAATCCTGCAGAGAAAGACACACGGACTTCACCTGGGGACAAACAGAAACCAAGAAGTCCACACCGATGAGAAATGATGGTCATGGTGCAGACTGTGGAGCTAAGCTGAATAGATACTGAAATAAGTTAATTAAATATTTTCATGTTTATGTGTGTATGGTAAGACAAAAACAAAACTCACAACTAAACGGTGGTCATAGCCTAGCACGTGTGTCTGGTGGCGCAGGGACACCATGCGGTCGAAATGTGTGACGATAAAGACAGAAGCGGGTAGTCGCACCATTGGGCTGACCAGCATGCTGCCCCAGAGGGCTCCATAGAAGACCTGCTGGCCCACCAACAGTGACAACCTGACCAGCAATGCATCAGTCCTGGACACAAAGAGGACAAAATTGAACGAGTTCACTGTTCAACAATATATCCACTGATAAATTAATTTTGCATACATCAGTTTTGACCAAAAAAAAGATTGCTTCAATACAGAAGTACATTTGGGAAGTTTGGAAATCTAAGATCTCATGTGATTTGGAAACGTTATTCACAAAAGCACCTGCAGCAAGCTTATCCACTAAATATTTCTCAGCTGTGAAATATACCTAATTAATACTGGTCAGTGGTGTCTTTCTGCCTACAGTCAATACAATGTGCAAAAATTGCAAATCAGACATAATGAAAGTTGTAATGAAGAAAAACATAAATTTTAAACAAAAGTTTTACAGTTTATATTTGAGTAAGCAAAAGGCAAACTGAGGAACAAAGCTGTGTGTGTGTGTGTGTGTGTGTGTATATATATATATATATATATATATATATATATATATATAAAAAAGTTTTTAAGATCATTCTAAATGTGCCTTTCTTCAAATACAAACCCACTGTTACTTTTATTTCAAAAACTAAAAAAAAAACAAAACACAGAAAAAACATATCATTAACATTAAATGCGACATGTGCTAAAGTTTGGCACAGATTAATTTGTTTGGTCTTCACTGACTACTTGGACCTTGTAACAGTTCAGTCATTCTGAGTTGTCAGTTCATAATTTCCGGAGCGAATATTTTCACTGTGCAAATCTTTGAAGACTGAACCAAGAAGATGCTATGTTGTCACTGCTGCCAAAGGGGCTTCTACAAAGCATTGAATTAAAACTCATTTCACTCAATTGAATTGTTCACTCGAGGAACAGCACCTGAGCTAAATGAGAGATTGAGAAAACCAAAAGTGTCAATTTCTTAATATTTTCTGAAATTCCTTGTCTATGGCTTGATGCTCCAATCCCATTTGTTTATTCTGTAACTAATCAGTACTCAAGACACACAATTAAAAAAATGAGCAGTGTGTGCATACTTTTAGGATTTTTGTCTAACAATGTAATGCAGCTTCAGTGTTCCAGTGTGTATTAGCAGCAACAGGTGCTACATATGGGATCAACTTAAAAATAATCTACAGTGACCAATATAATTAAACAACACCAGCCACCCAGTGTAACAGTGTAGATCACTGATGTGTCTTTAATAGTTCATAGATGACAAGGCTACTCTGTGACACAGAGGAATACAATTGTTGACAAAAAATACAAAACAAATAAGTAAAGAATATTGTCAGAGTTATCAGTTAAGTTTTCTGTTCCCTCTACCTGTCATAAACTTCCAGTCCCTCTTCTAGGCCTGGCAGGAGTCCTGTTATGAATGCCTGAAGACTGGGAAGCAAGGCCCTTTGCAGAGGAAGATAGTAACGCTCATACAGCGTCAGTAACACAGGCTTCACTGCCATGGATGCATGGCTCAACAGTGGGAACAATCCTGAGCTAAAAACACATAGGGACACATAAGTTAAGTCATTATCACGTCAGTACTCTCCTTGAAACAATAGCATATTTATGCCATATATTTACCTGTAAATGAACAGATCCTTTGCCAGCCATTTTGTTCCAATGATTTTGAAGATGACCTCGTACGTCTCCAGAGCCTTGAGGTGTACTCCGCTGGGCAGGGCCGGGTGTAAGCACTGAGCCAGACGCTTCCCTATGATCAACCTCTTGGGCAGAAGGGAGTAGCGAAGATTGGTCTGCAGAGCCTGACAGAAAGACAGAGAAAACTAAAATTATGATCAAATAAAGCACATTTGACAAATGGGATTTGATTCATATATCTCTGTGTAACTTAAGAAACATTTTTTAATCATCATCACAAACTGACACTCCAAAGTAAACATCTGCTTTGAAAGTCAAAAGAAAAGTCACACATTCATTGGCCAAAATAAATGGCCCAAAGACTAGAGCAATATGTTTGTATAATAAAGGGAGGATCTCAATAAGAAACCAGAACTTCCTCATATCTACAGGAAACTGAAAAACACATATACAGTCGAAGCAGCTGTGAGTCTGACACAAGTAGAGTATCATTATCAAAAAAAGAAAAGCCCAGACTGGGAAATTCATTAGCATCTACAGGATTCATATGGCATGAAGTAATTATACTGTACCTTATTGAGCTTTCCCAGTGAAGAGATAAGATCTGCCCACTCACTCGAAGACTCAAAGTTTCGCAACGCTTTCTCAATGACTGCCGCATAGCTACGGTAGCGGTAGTCATTCTGCAGCTCTAACTCCTCAGGATCCATTATTTGTTTAGTTAGATACCAGCATGTTCAGCCAGATATGTCTGTAAAGGAGGCAAGAAATTATGTAACAAAAAGACAAAAGTTCTACAACCTCTCACATACAGTAGATTCACTCTTGCCATAGTATTTATCTGTAACCTGCTGGATGTCAGTCTGCCTCTGAGGCTTGTTTATGGCAAATAGAATTAGCCAATTAGCTGTGTTCAGTGACAAAAACAAGATCTGAGGCAAAAAAGACAAATGTCCTCATTCATGACTGGTCAGTGTTTGCCTTGCTGATACGTCTCTCAATCTGAGGAGGGAGGAGTCAGTCTTACACAAGGTGTGTGGCTCTGGTAGCAACGTACAGAGAAAAACAAACTCTGGACTCGAGTGAAACATATGGACTGATACAGTTTGCATCTCACTTATCTACACTGTGACCTTTTAAGCTGTATAAAATATTTTTTGGCCTCTTAGGGATAAATTATAGCAACAAAATGTGATCACCTTATAAAAGTTTTATGGCAAAGAAAGCAACATTTTTGCTCACAGTAACATTATCATTTATTTTCAGTTGTGAAGTCCACAATTCAATTGTCTTTTAACTTTGTTTGGTTTCCTCAAATGCATAAGGAAACATTTTAGTCCTTTTAGCTGCTAAATGCTCCACTACCACCGTAACACCAAATTTTGTTTGCTCTTTGTTAAAGTGTAGCTACAGTGAAGTAAAGTTTGGTGGTTTTATCGGAACCTTTGTGCTGAAAACAGATGCAGCTGGTGAAAATTCTATGGGTTCAGCGCTACAAGTTACCACTTTCACAGATAAATGTAGTTATTTCATCATATGTTTATATTAATGCAGCTTTAATGGGTCTTATGTAAGAAATTAATTGGTGAAAGAATCTTATTTCTGGCTTGATGAGCAAATAAATGTGATAGAAGTAGATACAAACTAACCAACCGCTAAATACCATAAGAGTAGCTTAGAGAAAGAGTAGCTTTCTCACCTATATGCACACGCAAAAGGCAGTGGCTTGTGTATTCATGTAGTGTATTTGAATATAGTTAAACAGAAAGATGGGTGGGGGAGTAGGAGGGCAGGATTACAGAAGCACAGACATCTGGACTTCCTGTAGCTGAGCTGAGAGGCATTTTACCATCATGGACAAGCCCAAAAACATGTGCTCAAGATGGTGGTAGTGCATTAGTGCTGAAAAGCACAAATAATTGGCAGACAAATAACCAATGAAAATGTATTAACTGATTAGAAAAAAAAAATTAACCATTCGATCATTCACTCCCTCACATCTGCAGTATTGTGGGCAATTTCCATTATTTTTTGCAGACCAAACAATTGTAAGTCAAAGAACACTCAATAAGTTAATCGTGAAAAAACCATTAGCTGATCCACCACACAGTGCCTAAAGCTCGCCTTCAGTAAAATATTAAAGTAAAAACTGAAAATAAAGACTAACCCAGTTTCAGACCCATGGGAATGAGAAAGATTTGTTTTTTTGTTGAGGGCATTGTGGGGCAGACAGGGAGCAGGAATATTGAGAGCATAGAGTGTACCAATACAATGAGATGGAGACACCATCTGTCTTTTTTCCTCCTGACCAGACATTTATAAACTGTCGAAATCAGTAGTTCTTAAAATCTTTCTTTGAATCTACTTATGTTAATCATCAGTCAGGGCCTTAGCTAGCATGGAGCCCAACTGACAGTAACAAGAAATCAGTCAGCATTGATTTTTACAAAGTTACATACAGAAACATATAGTATTATTTTTATAGAGTACTCATAAATACGGTTAGTAAACAAGAAAGATATTATAAAAAATGAATGCAAAAATTATTACATGAAAAATTTATTTTCATGTAATCGCAAAACTAAATTACTTATATATAAATATATTAATAGCATTTCTGTATTGCATTTCCATGTTACTCATTAGCTGATGAAATAATATTTATATAGTGTGATAAGCTAATAAAATAGAGACTTGTCAATTTACTGGTCTGGGTCTCATATATCATGTAGTTGTGACTTTTGTGGATGTGTTTTTTGCAAACTTGGTGCCATATTTCATTAGTTAAATAAACAAACATAAATAAAAATGAAATGATAAATATGTAATATGTGTCACAATTAGGTTTTTAAAATATTTAAACTGTTAAAATGTAATTTTAATTATTTTTATCCAAACAAGTAAGGCATAAAAAAGTTCTTACCTATAAAAGTCACATGCATGGCTTGTGACTTTTATAGGCACAGAACAGCACTGTAAAAGCTGGTAGACGCAGTATTGTATAAGTCTTTCTCCCCAATGGAAATTAATTTTAAATGGAATTGGTAATTATTCCTATTTACACAACTCATTTTCAAATTTTTCAAACCTGACACACCATAACTCCTTCTGCAAATGGACATCTAGTGTGTATGCACCCATCAAGCAAATGTGAATCATAAAACAGAGCTTAATATCAAAAGTGACTATGTGATAATCAAATTAGGAAGGCCAGGCAGAAATGTGACAGTATGTGCACATTTTGACATCTCCATCTTGTCTATCAGTGAAACAGCAAGAGCGATAATCCATGCATTCCTGCAGGCTGCTGCTGGACAGTGTGTGTGCTTTGAGGGTGGACACACACACACAGCAAGCCCCGCTTATGTACTGTGTCACCTGACTGACGCCACCACTACAACAGACTTTTTAATACGACGGTGTTTAGCTGTGAGATGGCAGATGAGAAGACAAGTGCATACAACACCAACAGTTGCCAGATAATAGCTGGCTGCAGCAGGTTTTGGCCTGCACTGTAGCATCAGTGGAGCCTACTTCTGTGTCTATTATGTAACTGCACGACCTCAGACCACTGACTAGATGATAATATCACTGCCGAAAAGAATAGGAAACGAGTAAAGCCTTATCACACTAGCAGAAGATGCTTTTGAAACCTTGCTAGCCTAAGCACATTGTTGTCAATACAATTGAATTATGGGCTGTTAGAAGACAGAACTTAGCTAGCCATAAAAAAATGTTTCTTTACAGATATATAAAAGAAGATGTCTGATATTCTCGATGTCAGAAAAAGAAAATAGAGTCTTGTCAAATTAAGACATCATGTATCGTTAAAGGGAACCTCTCTGTTGTTAACGAAATTAGCTAATCTAGCTATCAGGTGTATCAATGACTCACCATCTGCAAAACAAGCCCAGCATGAACCGGAACACACTCCTTTCAAAGCCACTGTCCGGTCAGCATGGCGCATCTTTCACGGATCCAATAAAAGATGTAGTAAACCTATAATATGTCCTTACGATGTGTATGTGTAGAGTGGGGGGAGTCACCGAAGACCCCTAGTGTACCAGAGGCGACAGTGACAACTGGGCGGGATCCTCAAACTCAGCTGATTCAGAGCTGAGCTCAGACGGATGGTTCACTTCCTCATCGAGCAGGGGTGGGGCGACAATATTTTAAAGAATGGAGGAAGCGTTAGCCCTTATACTGTCATCAGAAAAACTATTTACACAAAATACTCCCAGCAATTCTCGCCCGTGGCAAAAAGAAACCCGTTTCTTTTATTGCACTTCAAAGTGTCGATATAGTCACCGCAAAATCACTGCCCTCCGGCTTTGGTACAGTCCAGGATGTGCATGTTTACAAACTTCTCGCCTCACTGTCAGGTATTCAGAGATGATGAGTAACTATAGCAACGTTTACTCAATTACTGTACGTTTCTACTCTTTTGAGGTACTAGGCTAGTTTGCAGTTACAGATACATAAAACAAAACTGCACACAATAAACGAGATATTATTGTGGATTCAACAGCCAACGCAACGCCAAACTTTTTTTTTTCCTAGAAAATTTACTGACAAATGTGTTACTATATTTCTCACATTTCAATGTATGATTGTAGTTTGCAGCACAAATGTAAAATTAGTTCGCAATAAGTATTTTTCCTTTTTAAAATGTTTAATTCCACTAGCACGTCAGAGGCACATACGCACATTTGGACAGTCTTGCATTCATGTTTTTAATAGTATTAAGTTTAATTATGTTTTAAATCTTTTATTATCTTAAAGGATTACTTGAACTTGGGGATGTACTTTTTTACTTCAAAAGAAAATAATTTGAAGTAGTAATTCTAATAGTGAATTACCTTTTTAGACAATTCATCCTTGCACTTTTCTTTGAGTATTGGGTCTGTTTTCTTTTGCCACCTCTGCATAATTCACTAAACTGTGCCATTCAGGCTATGATTTGATATTTACTGCATAGGGTCTTCAGTGATGTTCCACACTATAAGGCTGCCAGAAACCTGGGGAATCATCATCGACAACTGACCGCATCTCCTCTGTCTCTAGGACATGATTTGCCTTCTACAGTATCAGAAAAATCAGAACCTACAGTACCTGAGTATATACAACCTACTCATTGGCCAGGCACAGGTCACATCTCTTCTTGACTACTGAAATGCCCTGTTTTTTACCCTACACTTGCATCTAATGAAACGAAAATAGCATTTTAATGTAATGTTTTCTCTTTCACTTATATAATTGCTTTGTAAGTCACTTAGTATAAAACCAAACTGACTAAATGTAAATTTCCTATTAGTTACATTTAGCTTAAAGGCCTCCGTGGTAAATTATTGCAAAATCCTTGAAGGTATTCATTCTTTTCAGGTCGATACAAATATTTGTTATTGTTTAAGTTCAGTCCACAAAGGCCAGTAAATACAAGTTAATGTCTGTAGATGGAGCTCTTGTATTTGTCCAATACTTATCCAAACTGTAAATTGTTAATAAACATAAGGGATTTTCCCAATATAAGCACACACACACTAACATTTTTTCTTGTTTCTTGGAACTAGCTAGGATATTAAAGTTATGAGTACTAAACAAGTAACCTACAGGTTAACACTGAATTGTGTTAGTGACATATTAAATGAACAATTAGTGTGAAATTCATTTTATTAAATAAAACACATGCAAAATTTACTGTACAGACAAGAAAATGCAATGTGTCACATTATTACAATCACTGAGCTGTGAATTATTCCAATCGTCAATAATGAGCCAATGATGAGTAAAAAAGTTTGTATACAGAACCTGTGGACCTTGTTACAGAACTTCTTGAAATGGATCAATTGTCCCCACTTTTAATAATCTTTTTATAGACTCGATGAGATGATACACTATTTGCCAATGAAAAGTAGGCCTGTGACTAAAAATACAAAAGCTTTATATAGACATTGAGAAAACCCTGCCTTAGAAGTCAAGAACAGTATGCACTGTTTGCTCAAGTGGGTAGTTGATAAACATAATTTCTGTATCAAAACCATAAGAAGTGTATATCCTGTAATCTATCTAGAGTTAGGAATAGAATTATTCTTGATCATATTTTCAGATTTATTTATAAATAATGTTCTTTACAATTCATTGATGTTGGCTTAACCCAACAGTTTTTACCATCTATCCTGCATGTCTTTCTGTTATTTAGGACAACCTAATTGAAAGTACTTCAAAGTTAAAAAACAAATTTAATCCAGTCTTAAAAATCTGATTTATGCTGATTAAACATATGAATATTTGTAATACTAATATGTTTTTTCTATAAATGTAACCACAATCACATACGTTGCCACACACTGGCCTATAGTAAGTATTAAATATATTATGCAATTGCAAGAGACAACTTGCAGACCAAACACCTGCACATATCAAATCAGAGCAACCCTAATTTGAAACACTTTCTGTCCTGGTACAAAGCATTCCCTAGACTAGGTTATTCACCATGTAGATAAATTCAGACATGGATTAAAAACATCTAATTGGTGCAGTCTTTGTATTTCATGTGGCTTCTGTGGGCTTTATAAAAATACAGTACTGACTATACAGTGCTATTTAAACTGCATCAGATAATACCAACTTTTAAACAAACTTTCTGGTTTTTAATATTTAGGCTTACGTGTGACACTAACACTATATCAGTTGGCCTTGTAAGACCTGTTGACCAGGTTCACCAAGGTTAGTATTTGCCAAGTCCACTGCAAGTCACTGATAGACTAGATACGGTTGAGATGTTGGACATAGTAAAGTTGTGGTAAGGGGTGTATATGTACTGTACACATGACTACTGTGTACCAGGACACAAATGTTTCTAATCAGCCACAAGCAAGTTGGACAGGAGGGAGGGTAAACAATGGCTTTATTGTTATCTTTTCAGAGAGGGTTGTTATTGTCTGTTATTTAAAGAGATATGCAACTGAACTGCTTTTGAAGATACAGTAGTTGGTAGAAATTAGACCTTTGTTCAGCAAATACGTAAGTCATGTTCGTCATTTCAAACCATTTACCTTCAACTTATTGAACAAGGCTTGTAAAGCATTAGTCAAATGACATAAACTGCCATAATTTGTAAATGCACTGTGTATAACTTTATCCAGATGTCATCTGCAAGTAGACGTGATGCTAGAGAATTCTGTGCCTTTTTACCTGTAGGTGGCTCTACAGCTACGTGCAGCATTTGAACAGATATACTTTTTGGTCATGAATCTACCTCACTTGAAATTTTAAACATCCAGGATTTTGGTGTTCTCTTCAAAACTGGCCATCACTATGTGTATTTGAACAAACATTGTTGTCCACATAAAAACTAGAATATTTCTTAAATTAATATTTAGATGCTGGTGCAGTTTTGAAAAATTACTGTCGTGGTAATGAGAGACTGAGTAAACTGAGTATCCGCTGAATGGAGTATATGAAATGTTCTAAAACTCATAACTCTCTTAGGTTTCGGAAAAGGAAATACTAATTACTGTTACCGATAAAAGTAAAAAAAGGTTGGCCTACATCACAATTTTCTCCAGATTTGGAGAACTGTGACATGATATAAAGATGTCAAGTATTATTAACCCACAATTCTAGTTAGAGGAGAAGAGCTTCTGTCAAATGAAAAATGTTTTTTATGAGGATGCATGTTGATAAAGCACTAACACTGACTAGTCTGATAGCATTTTTGGGAGGGAGGAGATGGAAAATGGCTATTTACAGCAATTTGAAAAAAGAAGCATGTTGCATAAAAAAAATAAATCTGATTGAAGAAATTATTGCTATTGCTATAGATATTTTAGATGAATCCTCCGGACATTGACATACATTGTTCAGCACTAGTTTAAGAAAACGTTGCTACAAGCGGGCCTGGCTGCTCTGCATCATGGGTATGAGTCATGTTTAATAATCGGAGACATGTCCTGGGGAGTCGTCCACCTAGACAAGGTTGTAAGTTCACTTGCTATACAAGATTGAGTCATCATGATATAATTAAAAAGTCTTTATGTGGGTGTGTTTACTTTAATACATTATTTGGTGTATATAGACACTGCTGGAATTGACTGCAATATTCATAAAATATACTCCCAAAACTAAGTGATTAAGGAAGTGGATTTATTAAATAACTGGGCAGAAACCATCACAGGACTAAGTTAACACATTAGAGAAAAAAACTGACTGACACCACAGCTGAGCCTGAATTAGATTTTAATGGGGTGAAACTATTCAAAACGGTCAACACTCCAGTATACTTGGAGTATAAGGAAGCAATTTTATTGTTAGACTAAATTCTGTCAGCATGCGGCCTTCCGAAGGTTTACTGTAAAACACATAACAAGCCAATAACAAAAATATGAATAGGTTGGAACCCTAGTTACCCCAAAGGGTGACTTTTCAGTGTGACTGTAAATATGTAGAGCAGAGAAACATAAAGGGGTGAAGGTGCAGTCAGGACAAAGTTCACCTGGCAAAATGTACTCAAATGATGTGGCCAAAAGCAGGAGGGCACAGGAAATAGCAGAGTTGTAAACATAACTTGTAAGTGAAATATTGTTTTATCAAACATTTTACCGTCATTTACCTCTGTCACTGTCCTCACACACACCACAGGCAATCAGCATAATTTATTATCTGTTGCCTGTGTTACGTGATCAGCTTTTATAAATAAATAAATAAATAAATAAAAACATTAATTCCTGAATGGGAGGTCAGTCTTTTTATTTCTTTTGTGTAGAGATTTTTTATGGTCCTTGGCAGTGAAGTTGGAATGGTGAGAGAACATAACCGTGTAACTGTTATATACAATGTTTTTCTCTAATTCTTAATTTGACGTTGCATCAAACATTTTTCTTTTTACCTCTGATGTCGATCAACGCCACCAATCTTTTTATAGAGACGAGGAGGTCAAGGATGGTCGTTTAACACAAGGCAGTGAAACTGCTTCTTTACAATCATGCAGCTCTTGGGACATCGAGCCAGACCCCAGTACATCTATCAAGTTAATAATACAATGTAATGACATGACCACGGTAGTTCTGTCTAAGAATAAGCAAGAATAATAGCAAGAATAAAGCAGTTAAATAAGCACGTTGAAGGCACGATGATCTATAGTTATGTGCAAATATAATCAAGAGATCTTTACGCGAAAACATAAAACGTAAGTAAAAAGACATACAATAAAAACAACAACTTAAAAAGTCATACTTTTTATTGGGAAGTGAACTCCGCCATTTTTCTTGGAGCGACGCTGTCACGTACATACGCAGCATGCGCGCAAGGTTTACTGGGAAATGTAGTTTATTATGAAATGGAAATTTCCAATACATCTGTTGAGGGAAGTGAGTGGAAATTTACACCCCTCCCCTGTAATATGCAGAACAGTGTCTGCAATACAAGATGATTTCTTAAAAGTCAATAATGCTATTGCTCACAGCTATGATTTTTAGGGTATGATTATTGTTATGCCAAATATTTGGATTTTTATAGTGGTGTTGTTGGTTTGGAATGTCTGATAACACAGTGTTATGCATTTTTATTACTATTATTAGTATTAATAGTAGTATTAGCAGTAGGAATGACAGTAGTACAAATTGTTGATGTGGCCAAGCTGACAAACATGCACGCTGAGGATCAAATAAATCAAATTTACACACACATTTAAATGTAATTGTAGAGAGCCATCCACTTGATAGCTTGTGCAGTATATTACATCTTAAATTATATAGGATAAAAAAGTGTGAGACGTTATCTGACCCAGGCTGTATACCTCAAATGCACATTAATTTTATTTACACACATATTTCAGGAGCCTATTTTGCACATGTCGCTGCATGATGAGAATTGGAGATTTGCAAATTTTCCTATATTTGCTATAATATTATTATTACATGTTTAATCTGACTAAACTTAATATAGCTTAATCCTAAGAAACAATAATATGTTGCAACCTTAGGCAATTTATATCACGTGGTGTTGGTGGTGGTAGGCTATGAGCAGTCAGTTTCCTCCTATTGCTCTAAAATGACAAACATTTCCTCTTGATCACTAGCCTGATGCTCTCCAGTGACTTAGTTTCATCTGTGCCAGATCATTTGTAAAACAAAAGCATGTGTTACTGCAAAAGTTAAAAATACATAATTGTGTATCTCTTATGTGCATTATTACTGGCATGCAGAGTGGATTCCATCTGAGTGAGGTGTTTGAAAAAGTTAAAATGAACACTTTTGAAAAGGTTTGTTCAAAGAGGCAACAGTTGGCACTTTCTAGATTGTTCCGCACACTGAAGTTCACCTTAAAATCGGATTGCAAATGAAACTTCCTATGAATCAAGGGAAGCTTCCAGCACTTTCTGCGAGACAATACTGTTTCTGGTTAATTAAACACCTCGACATCTCAAGATTTGCTCAGCATAGGTGAGTTTTTTGTGTATACTGTATTTTAACATCAGTAAATTATTATAATGAGTACAAGAGCTGCCATTACCTACTTTTACAGCACTTTATGATCAAATATATAGGTTTAATTTATTTTGAGTTAGAATGCGCTCAAATGTGATATTCTTAAATGAAAACAATCACAAAGTACTTATTTGAAACATTTATATATATAAAAAAAAAAAAGCAGGTCATTCTCATTCTTTAATTCAGGGTATAAAATTACAGGCTAACACATAAGTCCTGGATAATTAGCTGGAGCAGTTTCCAGTAGGCGTTTATCAGCCCAACGCGTCACGGGTGTGCTACACGTGTGGGGCGTGGAGCGCATCTGCTGCCTGTATATGAGGAGGAGAGGCAGCATTGTCCGACGGGCATCACAGAGGACACAGGCGGTTGTCAACGACCTGCCGACATACGTACATTCAAGGTGCACTGAGTGGTACGAGGAAAGCAGCTACCTTGCACGGACGGGTCTTCAGGAAGGGGGAGCCACTCGCTTCTGCTTCCACATCCGTGTTGTTGTAGCATCTTTAGCCCGCCTGCTAACCTAAGCAAAGAAGGTACATGTTTAGCTTTTGTGTAACCTGCAGAGACTGTGTGACTTTTTATCTTTTGAAACAAGTTCTGAAGTCTTGTGCGCGAGTTAAGCCCGTGAAGGTGTGTTTTCCGCGTGAACAATGAACATGTCATTGATTTCCTGAGTGAGACTGGCCTATACTTGAAAGCTGAAGGTAGTCACGCAGAAATACTTCAAATACCTGGGAAACACGGATTATCAGTCTCGTATGTCGTGTTAACTCTTAATTTGTGAGTCCCGGAGCGCTTTTTGACGGGATAGTAACTACCAGCTGCTTGCAGATGCGCAGCTTTTGACACGCACTTGAATGAATGACTGTTCTAGAAATTTCCTGCCGTCTGATGAGGTGCATCAGTGCACCTCTTGTGGTATCGCCTCTTGTTTGTATTCAGCAGGGCAGCCTCAGGCTGTCAGCCACATCTGGACCTGAAAGAGTCACAGAGACTGCGTTTAGACGCACTAAAGTGACAAGGTTACTATGAGACATCGCCTTTCCCGGGTAACGAAGTTGACATGCTGTTAGAGACCCGCTCACTGTTCTGTACAGCAGTTTTTCACTGTGATACTGATCTATCTTGTCTCACTAGCCTCCTTACTTTTCGCCTGTTTATTTATTTATTATATTCGTTAATATAAAAGAAAACAAAGGTGACTATGTGTAGCTATGCAACATTCTTCTGAAAATCTTCTGTTCTACAAAGTCCTTTGATCTACCTACGTTTTGTTTTAGGATTATATGGAGGTTTATGTCTTGCTATCTTCCTGCATGTCAGGGCTGGTTTGCGAGCTTCTGAATACAGTACCTGGCACAGACTCTTAAAGCAGGAGCCATAAGACCGGACTAACTTATTAGAGTCAGTTGCAGAAGGAGAAGAAAATAATGAGGTGACCCTGATGTTTATTTGGCTTGGGATTAAAATGTATTTCCCCATGGCATTGACAACATAACCTATTTTACCAGTGGGCTATAATTAGCTCCTGGCATGATAATTAAGTTTGTATCCTGCATTATGTAACTGAAATAAAATTATATTAGTCTTTTGAATGACTGCTGTATTTCTGGTCCATGATGTCTTGGCAAGTTTATGGTAAACACACGGAAAGTAACTCTTGATGATAAGAAGATTCTAAAATGAAAACAAAGACTGCTTTTATAGAGAGGGATGGTTATGCTTAAAGATTGTGGTTGTGAAGATGGAGGAGTGGGGTTATTTTCTACCATGCAGGGCAGGCTGAAACTTCAAGACAGGCCATCTGTGTGTGTGTTTGTGAGTGAGATTGACATAAAACAGATGTGCCTTCACATCACCATGCATATTCCTAAGAAGGGATTTAATTTTTGGTGCCTCAGTATTGTATCTTAAGTATTTAATGAACTTTTTTGCATCTGCATAGTAGCATACAATTAAATGTAATCTTTTGTTTTCACTGTTAGACTAAAGTTTTGGATTTGATTTTGTCATTTCATTATAACAATTGGTGGCTTTTAATTGTTATATGGTAATAACATAGTTACAGTTTAAATGTTAAACTGGCATGTTGCTTTGTAACACATTTATTCTTTATTAATTCATCGCTAACACTTGAAAATGGAATAACACAATCTTGTGCTTGCACAGAATGGCTGTCTTTAGCTTTATTTTCAAGATGGGACAAGTGAGGCTTCATATTAGGTAATGGACTGCATTTTTTTTTTTTGTTGGCTACGTATTGTTTTTATTCACCCCCCTGCCCCCCCGCCCCCTTTAAGTTCTAATAGTGGAATGGCATTAATCCTTTTGTGCTAAAAAGATTTAGGAAAGTCATAGGCAGAACTAAACTGTGCTGTACAAATACTGCACTTGATATTTCTAATTGCATTTATATTTCATGTTGTTCCAGTAATATACATAATTTCAGTTTCTTTTATTAGCGAATTTAATATTTTCACATTATTTGGTGGTAACATGATGTGTTACTCCAGTGATTATGTATATATTACTTTATAAATGTTTCTGTTTTCCAACATGCTTTTGTAAACTCTCAGGATTTGCATTCCTTCACTCCCCCCCTCGGGTATCTAATGATGTGCTTACTTTCTCTTTGCTGTCTTGCAGGAATGTTAACTGTAGGCTTTTCTTGACCAGAGATCTCCAACATCCTCCTTTAAATCTAGAACAACTTCATTGCTGGTGGATAACGCCCTCTGAAGCACAACTAGTGAATTTGCCCTGATGGTGGATACTACAGTTTTTTCCAGACAGCAAACCGAAGCAGAGCATTTTCATTGCTACCACATTTATTAATTAAATCTAAAACCTGGACTATTTAAAATTCTCCTTGTGGAAGGATTTCTATAGTTCTGAGTTTTGTTTGTTTGTTTTTTTGTCTTTTTTAAGGTTATCAGCAAAAATGGGTCCTGGAATGGAAGCAGCAGACATATCTGTGGTAGCACTATATTTTGTCCTGGTGCTAGTCATTGGGTTTTTTGCCATGTGGAAAGCCAATCGCAGCACTGTGAGTGGCTACTTCCTGGCTGGTCGCTCCATGAATTGGGCAGTGATAGGTGCATCACTCTTTGTCAGTAACATTGGCAGTGAACACTTTATAGGCTTGGCTGGGTCAGGAGCAGCAAGTGGCTTTGCTGTTGGAGCATGGGAATTTAATGCACTCCTACTTCTGCAGATGCTTGGCTGGGTGTTTATCCCTGTGTATATCCACTCGGGAGTCTACACCATGCCTGAGTACCTCTCAAAACGCTATGGCGGCAACAGGCTAAAGGTTTACTTCGCTTTGTTGTCTGTGCTACTTTACATTTTTACCAAGCTATCTGTAGGCTTGTATGCTGGAGCTCTCTTTATTCAGGAGTCCCTGGGGTGGAACCTGTATGTCTCTATCGTTCTGCTCATCAGTGTAACTGCACTGCTAACTGTCACTGGTGGATTGTTGGCAGTGCTGTACACAGACGCCCTTCAGGCAGTGTTAATGATTGGTGGAGCCCTAACCTTAACAGTCATTAGCCTAATCAAAGTTGGTGGCCTAGAGGGTGTCAGAACTAAGTACATGCAGGCAGTTCCCAATGTATCTGCTATAATTGCTACTGGAAATTTCACATATTCTCCTTCCTGTCGCATTGAGCCTAAACCAAATGCGCTGCGCATGCTTCGAGGTCCTCTGGATGAAGATATCCCTTGGCCAGGCTTCATTCTTGGCCAGACCCCTGCATCTATTTGGTACTGGTGTGCAGACCAGGTCATTGTTCAGAGAGTACTAGCAGCAAAGAACCTTGCTCATGCAAAGGGCTCTACACTCATGGCTGGATTTCTTAAGATTCTGCCCATGTTTATCATAGTCATTCCAGGAATGATTTCACGAATATTATTTGCGGATGAGATTGCCTGCATTGGACCAGAGCACTGCCTGTCTGTGTGTGGTTCTCAGGCCGGCTGCTCAAATATCGCATACCCACGCCTCGTCATGGCAGTAATGCCTGTTGGACTCAGGGGTCTGATGATGGCTGTCATGATTGCCGCTCTAATGAGTGATCTTGATTCGATCTTCAACAGTGCAAGCACTATTTTCACCCTGGATATCTACAAAACTGTCCGAAAGGAGGCATCACAGCGTGAGCTGCTGATTGTGGGCCGCATGTTTATTGTGGTCATGGTTGCAATCAGCATTGCCTGGGTCCCTGTTATTATTGAAATGCAGGGTGGGCAGACATATCTCTACATCCAGGAAGTTGCTGGTTACCTTACTCCACCAATCGCTGCACTTTTCCTGCTAGGTGTGTTCTGGAAAAGGTGTAATGAAAAAGGTGCATTTTGGGGGGGCATGACAGGGTTTACACTAGGTACCATACGGCTAATCTTAGTTTTTGTCTATCGCCAGCCTCGCTGTGACCAGCCAGATGATAGGCCAGCCTTCATCATTCATGTTCAGTACATGTATTTTGCGGCTTTGCTGTTCTGGATTTCAGGGCTGGTGGCAGTAGTGGTCAGTCTCTGCACTTCTCCACCAACAGAGGAGCAGGTTCGTACCACCACAGTCTGGGGGCTCCACCACATTGAGATGGTTCCCACAAAGGATAGAGAAGAAATTTGCAAGCTAACTGACAAGAGCCTTTGTAACGCCTCTCAAAGTCTCCATAAAGAAATGCCTCAAAATGTCAGAAAGGAGAGGTGTTTGGATGGGGCAAATATCAAGCTCTTGGTCCCCTCTACTGACCACGATCCAGGAACCCCTAGTACCGAAACATCCCCTGCTACTACCCCTGCAGAACGATTTGCTAATGGAAGGATGGAGATGATCGGAGCAGAAGAAGGCTGCCATGGGAATGGGCATACTAGCAGATGCATGCGTTTACTGGACTGGTTTTGTGGGTATAAGGATGCAACACGGAGTGCGCAACAAAAAGGCGTGCAGGAGGATGCAAGAGTCATTTTGGAGTTGTTGTATGAGCCACCTAGAGTTAAACTTCTTCTCAACTTGGGATTGTTATGTGTCTGCTCTGTGGGGATCTTCATGTTTGTTTATTTCTCGCTGTAGTTGAACCATAAACTGAACTGAACTACTGGGGACTAAAGTGGGGGCTTTTGTGAGTTATGTGTGGGGTTTGTACAAACAGTTTATTGTCAAACGTTTGAGAAGCTCTGTCTGTAATATTTACAGTTGTCTTTGTAGCTCTCTAACATGGATCTACACATATTCTAATCTTTTTTTTTTTTTTTTTCTTTAATCATCAAAGCTTCTACAGGAACTTTAAGAGTATGAAGCTAATTTGGAATGGTTGTGTGTCCACTTTGTACAGCACTTGTTAAATCTGCATTCAGAATATCTACTGGGATTTTTAGAACTGTAGTACTAAGTGAATTTAATACTTGCCTTATTTGACATATGCACTTGTTATTTTTCCTGTGAACTTTAAGTTGTTCCCTACTCTTGTTGACTGTGACTGTAGGTTTAGTTGTTGGTGTAAGGACACATAATCTACATCAGCAGTAACTCACACATTTCTTCTGTTAAACACTGATAATTTTATAACTACATTTATATCACAACTTATGTGGCTATTATTTCATTATATTATGTGATAGACACTCGTATTTAGGCTAGCAAATTGCTGACAATAGTTTTCCTGAGTGTTCAAAGCTTTTGCTTGAGAAAATATATCCAAGCCCCTATTTTTTATAAGGGGATCAGTATGAAGTTTATAAAACATGACCTGTTAATAAATGCTAGTAAGCATTGTGTTTCATATGACTATTATATTTATGGTGATCATTATAATTACTGGTATGATTTAAGTCTACTGCAGGTATTAAACCAAATGTGATTGTTGTTTGTTTTTGTTTTGTTTTGTTGGTGATGAGTATAATTAATACCTGGTATTTAGACTATGATTTTCTGCAGCACAGAAAATTGAGAGAAGCACAAGAATAGAATTTTAGATGTTCCCCCCCCCCCAGTGTAAGAAACGATTTTAATATTGTATGGTACTAGTTCATTTTGAGGATCTGTTCAATGTGTTGTCACTGACTAAATTCCAGTTACATCTGGAGGTGTGTGTGTGTGTCTGCGTGTGTGGTATTGCATTTCTAAACCAGCATACATCTGTTTATGCACTATTATGTCATAAAGAAAGTTACAAGTACCAATTCTCATGATTCTTGATCAACTGTCATTTTTAAGCATATCTAATTTTGTTTCACATATTTAATGTGTGTTGAGTCTCTTGTATATGTTGTCATTGTGTAAATTATAATCCAGGGTTCCTCTAATATTCTACAGCATACATTTCTTCTGCAGTACGCTCATCCACTCTGATGTACCTTTAGTGTACCACAGTGCTGAAATGTCATTTAATCTTGTTTCAAGTGCATCTTTTGTAAACCTCCTGCCAATTGTGTCTTAGTGTAAAATGTTAAAGTAAAAATAGAAACAAAAATGAAAGAAAACAAAAGTTTAGTTTTACCTCCTGAAAACAATGTGCAGTGAAAACCAGCTGGAGATTTCAGGAAGCAGGTTTGACAAACCTTGAAGTTAAACTTGAATGCTGGCTTGACAAACGCTGAGGGAAGGGAAGGGAAACTTGAGAGCTTTTGTTTGTTCTCTTGGGTTTGTTCACTCTGAGTAAGCACGTGTATGATGAGCATAAAAAGCGATTATCCACGAAGCTCAGAAACTATAAATCACTATGGCAATGATAAATAAGAGCATTTTACTGTTTTAATGTGTGCCGCATATCAGAAAAGAATGATAATGCACAGCAGGCAAGAAATGTTATATGCATTTGCTGCAGGGTTAGCAAAACACTGGATGAGCTTACTCATGACACTGTCAAGGGGAATTCAACTAGGCGCCGAAGGATTTTGGCCTTTTGGACTGTGATCAGTTTTACCACACTTTAGTGTGTCTGGACTTAGACACTCCCACGACCAGAATTAAAAAACAAAGTGTTTGTACATATGTTTGTTTTATTTGGGAGCAATGTTGACTGATATCAGTTCAAACAGTAAGTGTCATCATGTGATATACAGATCCATATCAGTGTCAGGCAAAAATGAGGCACAATGTGGATGATTGCTTTATGGGAAAGAGCTTTAAAAATGTTTCTTTCTTTATGAAAGAATATGTAAATTGTTATTTTTGTGGATTTTATTTTTAGAGACTAAAAATAAAAGTATGTGGATTAAAAGAAAAGATGTGTATTCATTCCTTATGCTGTGACAACAAAAACTAAGGACGTTTCATATTAGAAAATTCTTTCTAAGCTGGTTAACATAAAATCATTTTTGCTCAGGGTAAGTAGGGAAATATCATTTTAAAAACTCCGTGATTTTTCTTGTAGTCAGACGATTTATTGTACTCAAGAAAATCGCAACTCCAGTAACATTCTTTATTGATCACATGATTATCAGCTGGATCTAAGTTGTAAATAAGTCTGTTTTAAGGAATTTGCTTTATGATTCAGACCAGACAAGCTGTGGACTCCCTCAACTCTCTCAACAGCTATTTATCTTATGTGGTTATGTTGTTATTGACACCTTGTGGAAAATGGACGCTTGTGAATGACTGCATTGTTTGTGATATTTTTCAACGTCTTCCAGGGAGTAAAGATTGACATGTTATTTTCAAAACTAGATGTAATGTAATGAAAGAGCTGGTACTGGTAGATGGTAACAAAATGGTCCCTTCTATTCAAGGTTTCCAATATATGTTGGGGGTTGCTGATAATGTGGACCAGGATTGCATAAACCCCGGCGAGGCCTTAATAGTCTGCTGGTACTGCTTTCATCATTATTTTTATAAGATTCAACCAATCATAAAACTAGGTTCAGTGACTCACAAATCTCCACTTGTTACCACTTTAGCGCCATACATCCATTTAACTTCTGTGGACCAAAGGTCATAGCTGTGTGGATTAAAAGTTACCTCATAAAAATACACTTTCAACATTATGTTTTTTTAAAGAAGCACAGAGTCCAACATGCAAAATACAGAACGAAGAAGTATTTTAATATTTCATATGGTTAGGTAATGTGTTGACTAAAACACTTTTTTTTTAGTGACACAATCAACACTGTTGAATTAATCTCCTTTAGTCAGACTGACATTTAGAGGCCATGATCTGTGTTTCTATTTAGACAGTGAGTCATATCAGTGATATCCCATGACTCCCCATAGCAACAAGTTAAAATGTAGCATGCACACACTAAAGGGGAGCATGTAAGTAGCAGCTGGGAATAAAATGTGAAAATAACTTACCTTTTCTTACAAGCTTTTAACTGGTGTCTTGAATAAGGCATGTAAATGAGTAACTTTATTTGTAATTAGCAAAATGGAAACCTTTCTTTTAATGTCTCCTGCAAGCCTGACCTTCAGTTCCTCGCTTCATCAAATATGTGCACATTTTTTTTTTGATGGTGTGACATGCGCAGGAAGATGTGATTAATATTTGTGCTTTTTCTCAGCCATTAGTGTAAATGACATCAAATGTTTCTCCTTGTGACCATAATTCACCTCTGCTTAAAGAACACTGTGCCTTATTACACCCTTCAGGTAAATGTAAAATAAATAAGTAATTAAGTAACTAAAGATAAATGCAAGAAAACTGAGGAAACTGTGTAAACATGCGGTCACTACCACTATAATTTTAAGTAATTCAAAAGTCTAATATGAATTTTTATGAAGTTCATTAAATACTAACTAATCAAAAAAGCAGAATTTATTTATTTTTGCAATATTCTGAAATTTTTGCCTTTACTTTTGATGATGGATTTGATCATCTTGGGGATGGATGTTACCAGTCTTGCACAAATCTGTAGAGATGTGTTCTTTCATTCTTCACAGATGCTTCTTGTCAGCTGCTCTTTGCTGGAAGGGTTTTGTTGCTCTGCTTTTCACTTACTACATAGGGGAGCATGTGTACTAACTTTTGTTGCAATGAGGTTGTTCCTGGCCTGTATTATAAACATAGTCCAACCTGTTTGTTTTGGAGAAAAAAAACATGTGTTACATTAGAATACCCTGCATTTTCACTTAAAACAGTTTAATTACTGCAAAACTATATATATTTTAACCATTTTAGTGCTGCCAGTGTATTCAGTAAGGTACCTGGTGGCTCAGTGGTAGAGCATTAGATTGGGATGCACAAGGCTGAGGGTTTGAATCCCCCCGATGCCCAGTCGGTTCAGAGCCCAGACAAAATGGAAGGGTAGGGAGAGGAAGGGCATACGGCGTAAAAACTCATGCCAAATCAATGTGTGGAACACGTTGTGATGTGGCGACCCCTAAAGCGACAAGCAGAAAGCCGTTCTTATGATCTCAATAAGGTGCTTAAAACTGAAGCCTTCATTAAAGTACAGGTACTTCAAATGTATGGATGAATGTCCTTTGAGGGTTTATTAGACATGTCAGTAAAATGAAAAAAAAAGACATTAGACATTTCTCATTAGAAAGGTGGATTCTGTGGATTGTTTGAATTTATTTGTGCTTAGAGAAGTACAATTTAGCTCTGATATCAAACTGAATTTCAATGGGCTAATGGATAAATCATGCATACGTCATATTTGGAATGGATAGCATAAAAAGGTGCTTCGGAGCCATGGGGCTTGTTTGTGGAAAAATGGAAAACTGAAAACTAGAAAAATTCTCGGATGACACACAATTTATTTAGTAATCAGATGCTGGAGAGCAGAACTGAGCCTAATAGTGCCACAGATATACACTGGGATGACTTCTGTGCCAAGGCCAACAATTCTGGACAGCTGGGGTGGAGAGGGAAATGCAATCATAATGTTAAGATGTCATAAATGTCAAATTCTTTATCGTCCCTTGCCTGATAAGACAACTATGTCCATTAAATCAAAAAATATTTTACAGCCAAAACTGAAATGTCAGTTTTTTTTGTTTTCTTTTTATAAAATCAACAACAGATATATAAAGAAGAGACCACCAAATTACTTATTGCTTAATTGAAAGATCTTAATAGTAACATATAATTATAATATAATAATAATCATTTTGTTTAAAAATACTTTTTTCTTGTTTGTTTTGAGTAGCATTTTGTTACAAATACTTTTTTGCTTGGTTTGTAAGACCTTGTATACAGGTAGCGTAAAGTAGAATCAGTGTGGTGTGGCTGAAATGAGCTGAATAATTTTGCACCGCTGTTTGTTTTAGTTGTACGGATGGATAGTGGGAATATTAATGGACCTGTGCAAAATAAACAGTGTGTGTTTTCTTATATTAAAGCCTTAGGGTAGAACTTCAGCTCCATGGTGTAGGTGTTACTTTCCATTATTGCCACCGACACAACACACATTTTGAGTGTGATAATGTTGTAATTCAAGCTACTTTGAATTTCACTTGCATCATTGCAAATCCCTTATACATTATGCTTGCTCCTCCACCAACCCCCACTCAACTCATACCCTCTGTCTTTCCCTGTGATATTGTCCTTGTGGAAAAGTACTGGCATCCAAGCCACGCTTTGTTCATTGTCTATTTTGGACAGTGAAAACATGAACAATACTCTGCAACAAATGCTCCAAATTGCTTCACAGCATTGGAACGATGATGTTATCAGATGGGATAAATTAGGTGGTATTCATTACAATCTATCAATAGCTATGATATCATACATAGAATTTAAAATTTAAGAATTGTATACGAATAATAATAAATGAACATTAATTTATATTCAGGTTTTCACATTTCATCATAATATTGAGACATGCCCCTAAAATGTGCAAAAGTCAAATTAAATATTAATATTAGAATATGCAAGTTTATTGAGGATGACTTTCTCCATGAAACACTATAACTTAAACAAACTCTACAATGTCATATTGCTTGACTGACATCCTTCTTTCTGTGTTTGCAGTGGCCCCGGGTTCTGTCTATATTCTGTCTTCTCATTTTCCTTTACAGTTTGACACTTCTCAGGATAGTAATCTTTTGGCAGGAGATGTAAAACACAGGAATGTTAGTTCATTGCGTTTCCCAACATGCTGTGTTCTGCCTCCAACAAGCTAATAACGTGGTTCAGGTTAGATGGATGGTTAAGATAAAGCTCAGGGCTGTGATTAGGGTAAAAGTCAAACCTTCAAAAACAGGCAGGATTTGGGACTGACTGAGAGGTTTCAAATCAGGTCATAAAAATTATTTTACTGAGCCTGAAAAAAAGAGCCTATTACCATCAATATTTACAGGTCATGAGAGCTAGCATTGATGCTACCAGCTAAGTTAAGTGACACACCTAAAATCATTTCTTTAAAATGCAGAAAACTATAGCTGTAACATTGGTCTGCAAACAGTATTCACTGTTTCTGGTTAACTCGAGTCGTTAATTTACACGTGACGTGTCACAGGAAGAAATATGTTTAACGGTTTAATCATAAAACAAAAGACAACTATGAAATATTTACCAGCTTTCATTTCCTGGTACAGGTCAGTTTTATTGGTTTTCCATCTAGTAAGTCAACACAGCGTGTTCCCCACAGACAGTACCTATATTGTCATTGGGTTTCTTTGGTATTCTCCAGTTTCTGAACTGTAATTATTCATGTGAATATTCAATGAGAGGGCCAAAACTTTAGAACCACCTCTCGATATAATGCACCCAAGTACCAGTTCTCCACCACCCACTATGAGCTAAAAAACACATCATAAAATTATCACCTTTCTGACAGTCTCAACTTAAAAACTGAGAAATTATATCCTTGTACAACCTGTATAACAGAATGTATTTAACTCCATGTGCTTCTGAGAACAGGGAGCTGGTGATTGAGGTATGATTCATGTAACAGCTCAGTTTGACAGCGATAAGTAGCAATTAGACACATCAGGAGGTGGAGCACTGTGGGTGTCAGTCTTGCTGACCTCTGTGCCTTATGCAGAGAAGAATACTTCCCATCCCGTCTTGCAGGTCAATCCATTCAGTGTCAGTTCTACTTTACAAGGAGTCATGGGAAAATATTCAAAACAAACAATAAAACCACAAAGCAGCTTAAACATTTTGAAAATCAGTTGGTGAAAGCACCAAGACTTGCTGTTGGTGAAAGCAAGTCTTTAAATCCCTAGTGACTATTGGGTTCTTTTGTAGTCTTTTTCACCTTGTTCCAGACCGTGGCACCTTATTATGCCATTCAACACTGTTGTTGCTGCAGGGTTTTTCCAGGAAATTAGTCCCACTTCTCAAAATCTTTAGCTGTTGAATGCTGCAACTTTTGGGCTGGTGGCACAGCCAACATAAACACTTCTGTCAGGCCCTGTAGGCTGACATGATGTTCAAATTTTGATTTGAAGCTTTTAGGGTCTGGCCTCGTGTAGGGTGTGCCGCTCCTCTGATAGATGCACAGCTCTAGTGAAACAAGTCGTTCATTACCAGTGCTTTCTCATACCAGTAAAGTGTAATCATGTTCTACGAAAAGTAAACACACTGCGTGGCAAAACCACTGTCTACATCACCTAATATTATCATAAGCACTTCTAGGAGCTGGCCGGTCATCTTACCTGGTGAAGTCTCTTATTATGACATCTCACTCGGCTGTAAACATCTGGCCAGCACAGGAAGTGCAGATGATGCCCATTAAAACTTTCCAGCATCTCATTATTGCCCATCCAGGGTAATCATGAAGGCTTTGGGAGATTTGTGAATATATAAAATGAAGAAAAAGTACTACATAAATTAAATGTTTAGTCTTATTTATTTCCTTTACGTGTATTTCAGCTTTTCACTTTGTTTCCCAACAAGAAACTTAAAAAACATTACTGTTATTCATTGTCATTGGGATGACTGTAGGAGTAGCCATAAAGGGAATGTGATGTACTGGATACACATGGTCAGTGCATTCCTGCCATTCCTTATGCACATACCCAGCTAATCTATGGTGGCATGCCTGGATTCTACTATTAATCCATGGAACAGGGCTTCAATGGCTAAAGGAAATATTTACCTCCTGTAATAACAGCAGGAGGAATAGTGTCTACAGTCATAATGAGTGTGAATTGATGACACATACATCAGTGAGGCTTATAGTGTGTATTGGTGTCAAAACTGTGACAACATTCTTGTTATGACAAACCAACTATGACAATAAAATAATGCAGATTTGTTTATTGGTAATTTAGGCAACCTTATCTAATGTTTAGACAGTTTTAAGTCATAATGCAAGTAGAGAAAACAATCCTTATCAATATTTACACATGATTTTGCAAGAGTATAGGACTATGAACCTAGTGTCATAATTTCCAGAAAATAGGTGAAATATTTAAGACAAAAGACAGTGAAACAGTGACAGCTCAGGCTAAACGCTGAGTGTGTTTGAAGCCTTTTTGTGCTCTTGGGCAACACCTACAGGTCTGAAGCTAATTCTCCTTCCAGTTATTACTCTGTACAAGGGGAGGGAGCTCTGAGATGCAAACACAAAGTGTTGATTGTCAGTTCAGACTAGCATGTTTTAGGCCTTATGCATGGGTTGAGAGATTAGGAGAGGTGGAGCATGGGAAAATGTCTCTGCTAGGCATAACTAAGCCAGCTACAGTCAACAAACAATGGGTACCCCAAATGCCAAGAAGTGCTTTGTTTTGAGCCAAGTTTTAGTCAAAACATGAAGTAAGTTTGGATTCAGCTTTGTAGCTGTGGCAATGGCCTTTCAATAAAGAAGGTTTATAGTACTTTGTATCACAGTGTGCTGATTAACTCTTTTAAAGTCAGACAGACATGTCTACTGATTCTTCAATTACAGCTGCATTATAATGCAACACAGATGTGGTTTCAAGACCCACTGTAAAGTACATTCATACAGAGAGTGATTGTAATGACTTTAACATGTCACAGTATCTCTGGCTTTCTCTGAGTTCCATTATGAAATTATGGTCTCAAGTATAATCCTAACCCTAATCCATTAAAACTTGCACCTGGATCTATATTTATCCATGCCCTTGACAGCCCAGAGATCAGGTTTTTTTTCTTTTGCTTTGTTTTGTTTTACCTTTCTTAGGAGATTAGTGAGATAACATGAGGGATCATCACCTGCCCAGGGAAGAGGGAGTGGTAGTGGAAGCAAGGAGCCTCATGTGTGGAAAAGTACTGCAGTATTTTCCCTCAAGGTCAACAAAACAGAAGGGAGCGCTATGGAGGACGACTTGCATCACAAACAATTAACCACATGAGACATTGCCATTAAAATGGGAAGACGATTAATCATTTCTAGAGAAAGTTATTGCAGAAAGTTGTGATTCCCTGATGGGCAGACTTCATATTAACAGTCACTCTGGATTTACAAGTGAACTACTATTGTCACAACTAAAAAAATAACTCATCCAAGTCATGATCATGCTTGTTTACATGATCGTGAATGCTGACTTTGCGACTTACAGAACACTGGTTTATGTTGCCGTCTTTTGGCCTTTATGTAATGTTCGAGGCCAGAAGGTGGTTTATGGTTCACTGGCTCCTGTGACACTGTCCTTTCTTTCACATATGTCACTTTTGCCTTGGGGTTTCTAGTGCTGTTCTGGTCCCTCTGTGACCCCTGATGTTAAACCCAACCAAGCTGGTGGCGATATCAGATAGCTTCTGGTTATTTCAGTCATCATTTGCCTGTTTGCACACAAAGCAAGCTGTCACAACTTTTTGAGGTTTTGATTTGAATTTAATAGGCTCAAGTCAGTGCTTCACAATTCCTGGCTCATGTATATGCAGGTGTAAAGCATGATTATCACTACCTCCTTTTAATGTGTTATTTGATTAAATGTGCAGATCAATAAATGTTAATTTATTTATGATGGAGAACTGGCTCTGTCAGCAGAACCTCTGTTACTGCTCTGATTCATTCAGACCTCTCTCAAACAACTCAACATTACCTGCCAAATCGAACTTTTTAGACAATTGTTTGTGATTGAAATTGTCCCTTTTGCATCTTTAGAAGTGCAGTATTACTGAATAGAATGATCAAAAAACCTGCCTATGTCAACTCAAAACATGATTTTACTAGTTAACAAAAGAACCCACTAGACATTAGTACCTAAATAAATAATTATAAGTAATTTACTAATGTCTGTAAATTACTTATAATTATATAAGTGCCTGAGATGAATTTCACAAACTGGCTAAACCTTAAAGCTGCCATGCACAAATTTTAAGAATGGTAAATACATTTTCTTCAAACCAGGGTATTTTACTTTTGCCACACTGCAGAAAAGTTGACTGCTATATCTGCTCCTGCTGGGAGCAATTTTACTTCAGTAATAGAGTCCGGAAAGCTGTTTATATCGATGCAGAATTCCTCTTCTTTATTGTGAAAACCATCAGATGGTCTTGTCCCCTGCTGTTATTTCATTTAAACACACAATGTGTTGTAACGTCCTGGCATCACACTGAGCCACCAGAGAAATTCCTCATGTTCTAAAGAGAAGTTGTGAAACATCAGTTTACTGAAAAGTCATATTATCAAGATGTGCAGATACTAGAGAGTGCAAAGGCTGGGAGAAACAAAAGAAAAATTGACAGCAGTGGAGGAACTGTTTTTTTTACTATATGCAAAATCTTCCTTTACCATTATTTGCACATACAAATTCTATTTGCACAAGACACCCTTTGTAGGTTTTGCATGACCGTCATTTGTAATTGACATCATAGAACAGTTTAAATGATTTACAGGACACACTGCAACTAAAATCAAAGAGTGTTGATGTTATTGTTCCACATTTGTACCTCCTTCTTTTTTTCTCATGAAGCTGTATTTTTATGAGTTTGAAGCTCAATTTAACTTTTTCCTATGTGTGTGTGTGTGTGTAAGCCTGCATCTGTCTCTTTGTATTTGTGCTCTTTGTACACGCTGTTCCATCTTTATTTTGTTTCACTTTATAGAGAAAAAGGTCAGCACAGCATCCACCCGCTGGAACTGTGTAGCAAAACATAAATGATCTGGGAATGATCTGAGGTTGTGGGAGTCATCTCCTCCTGCAGTGTGGCTCTGATGGAGAGAAATGCTGCCCCTTGATACACTTTGTCCAGTTTAGAGCATTCCTGTTCAGCAAACAGACATGCTCAAGTGTCCTTGACCAAGCCAATAGTTCTGTAATGACTCCAGTCACAACTTACATTACCCCAAATTAAATCCTCATTTCCATTCTCTACTAAATCATCTTTTTTAAAGAGTGAAATGCAAACATTGATATGGGAGAAATCTTTGAGAAATGTCACAGATGCACATGTGACTAAATGTGTAGCACTATACTGCCATCTAGGGAGAGCTGCAATAAAATTACTCAATTACTATAAGTAGAGTGGTATTTGGTTTGCATCGTATAAAGCTCCATTCATGTGGACAGAATAGGAATTACAGGTGTAAGTCAGGACCATGTTTAGTTATCCATCTCCTGCCATATATATGTATATTTGTGTTTGTGTGTGCACGTGTGCGCCCGTGTGTGTATCATAATGACTTTCAGCACTGCCTTTTCTTTATCAGTTGAAGGGAAATATCAACATTCTGCATGCCAAAATATTCAAGGTCAAGTATCTTTCTGTTTTACCTGCACACCCAAATTCCAAACCAACAGCACAAAAGATTAAAAAGTAAAGAACATAGGAGCGGTGGTTGGACAGGGAAGAAATGAACTCATGACTTTACAGCTCACTTTAACCAGCAGTGAACTTGAGCTGCACCATTTGTTTTGGATTAGTCTAACTCCAAGGGTTCATCATCTCCAGGTCCATAAAGTGGCCTTTGAAAACCGGGAAAAAGGTTAGTTGGGTATATGTACTTTGTGTGTGTCTGAGTGATCTTAAATCATATGGATTTAGACATCTTGTATTTTTACATGGTTGACTGTTGAATTGTGGCAGAGTCCGTGTGTTAGGGCAAGGTTATTTAAGCACGTTGATTGGACAATGATAAATGCTCAAATCTGCCTTTTTGGAGTTCTATTTCCTGTATTGATACATGTAGTGTGGAAATGTACCACAGTAGGTCAATTTTGATTAAGTCTAAAAAACCTTCACAATTTGCATTTGAACCACGAAAAAAAACAAATCAAACAAATAAACACACACACACACACACACACACACACAAAGAAAGTGTTAGAAGTATTGACTGCTTAAAAGTTGTGAGGGAACAATCAACAATCAACAGTTTTATTCATGGGACCTTAACTGTAAACACATGTTTATTCAAACTTGGTATTTTTGACATATTAAACTCGTGTAAATCTGTATTTCTGTGTTTTACTCTTTTTTTTCAGTTTTTCTTTTAGTTTTAATTGGACGAGATATCACTATACTTGAATGCACACATAATACTTGTTTTGAGGTTCTTCACTAATGCTATTAGACCTCTGGTAACATCCACCTACACCTACAGCACAATAAAACGGTGTTTTTAGGAAGTTGGAATTTGAATACAATACCTGCAACTAAATCAGCCTTTGTCATCCTTCTTACTAGATGAGTGCCTCTAATTGGTCCAACTTCACGCTTCACCTGGAGGAGTCCCTGACCAATGCTTTGGGTCACTATCTTGACAACTGGAGGCATAACCTAACAGCCGCAGCCAAAGCTTTAGACAAGACACTGGCTGAGGAGAACTTCAGGGACGTTATCTGGTATCTGGTGGTCATGATCGGCATGTTTGCCTTCATTGTTGTGGCCATCCTGGTGAGCACAGTTAAATCTAAGAGGAGGGAGCACTCTAATGACCCATACCACCAATACATCAAAGAGGAGTGGACTGCTCAAAAACAGCATGGGGTCACAACTAACTTTGCAGCTTGAAAAAGCAAACAAAGACACTTAAATTACAGCAAAATATCACAGCAGAGACAATGTTTGATTGTAGTGACTCCTGCTGATCAAATGTGTGTTGAGAATAATAGCCATGACTTCTTATAAATCTAGCACATGGTTTTGTGTATTTTCAATCTATTAACTTCATAATAAGCATTGGCACAATGATTCCCAACCTTTGATTTCTCTGTCATATGAGCTCATCAGCACCACTTATCCAGTTGAAAAGTTGTTCATTTGATTTATTTTAATTATGTTTAACATTTGTTATGCAATATATAAAGCTGTGTTGTTCATGTTTAGGCTTGGTGTCTTTTTCTCCTCAGTAGATTGGTCACAACTGTTTATGTTTTAATCTATTGTCTGTGATATCTATCTATATTTACATCCCTGGGGTGGATCTCATGGGTGTTCAGATGTTACAGCTGAGTTGCTGTGTGCAAATACCCCATAACAGCAAGTAATTTATCAGTGATCATTTTCACAGAAGACATTTTAACACGTGACTGTAGGAAACACAGGTATAAAAATAACAATTTCAGGGCCTTGTGCATGTTGACTCACTGTTGCAGTGTCACTAGGTCATTGGAGTAGAAAAGAGACACCATTAATGTTATCTATAACACCATCCACAATCACATATCGCCAGCTAACTGCAGAAAATATCTGCATACAAGTACCTCTGCTTGGGAATCAGTTTAGAAAGCTCTTAACCTTTAGGAGTCATGTTACCGCAGCTCTCACACTTCAGCAGCTCATGCATAGGTCTGCTTCTGGAGGGCAGCAGAGGATCTGTCCCAAGTAGCTGGAAAACAGTTGTACTTAAGAACAGAGAAGAGAGGAAGAAGATTAAAGAGGCAAAAATAGAAGTGCAGCTGCTGTTGCTTCATCAATTGTGTAAAAGTGGTTTGAATGAAGATTAAATGTACAGTTTAAGAGGAATATCTCTGAGTCCACGTGTAGGTTTGTGATGGGAAATAGGGAGGTGTTGAGCACTGAGGCACATTGCATTCAAACTCTTAACAAACAGAAGCAAATGACACTTCAATCAGTTTTTATATAGAGATATTCAGCCCATGGTTAGATAACAGATTACACATGATAAAGTCATGGAAACACATTTGCAGAACCTGGCACTACAAACAAAGTATGTGACTTGTCCTTTGCACACCTGACATATTGTCTCATTTCCTACTCTAGCAACAAATCCTACATCTGTTTTGCTTTCGATCCCAACAACATTAAGTATCTCAAAATAACTGAGCCCCCAAATCTCTGAGGCTCAGCTCACTTCTCCCACTACCCTGATTACCTCAGATACATCACCACTGAGAACAAGTTCTATAACTATTAAACCCCCAACTGTTGTACTCTACTATCTCTCTTTCTCACTTACAGTTTTATTTTTAGCATTTAAACAACTGGTCTCCTAAAAATGGGCCTGTTCTGCGTGGGTAGAGGGAGAGGAGAACTGCTATGTATGGTATCCACCCCCTAGTACCTCACATGTCTGAAAGTACTCTTCTTTTGCCTTTGTGTCTGCAGAGAGAAGGGGTGAAGGAGTTATCACGTTGGGAGAAATAACTGCTGGGCCTTAAAAAATGCGTTAGAAACTGGACCACTGTGGACACCTTGGAATGCTTGTGAACTGCCACTCACCAACCACATTTTACCTCTAAAGGCTTTTGCAACATTTCCTACCCTTTCACAGGGTTTAAGTAACCTTTCAGAGTTTTTGTTACTGTGAAACTAAACAATACTGTGACTTCTGAGTGTGTGCGGTAGCTCTGGATTATGCTGTCCCTGTGGTTGTTCCTGATCCCTTGCCTGAGCCTCATGCCTCTGGCACCAGCTGAGAAAGGTCTGGAGTTCCCACAGTACGATGGAAAAGACCGTGTCCTAGACATCAATGACAAGAACTACAAGAAAGCCTTGAAGAAGTACAGCACGCTTTGCCTGTTCTTCCACGAGCCCATACCAGACAATAAGGAGCTGCAAAAACAACATCTGATGGCTGAGTTGGTGCTGGAGGTAAAGTACAGTAATAGGAAAGAGGAACAGAGGAGGAAAACAAATGTAGACAAAAGTTCCTGAAAAATGAACCGGAGCAACTCAAAAGATTCCATGTTAGTACTCCAACAAGCAGAGACCCCCATGAGCTACAACCCCCCCGATATTTTCATTGTAATTCAATGTGTGCTTCCAACCTATAGAATTATATGATATATACTTCTGTGTGTGTGTGTTTGTTTGTCTAAATCTCCTTTGCCGGCAGAAAAAAGCCAAAACTTCCTGTATTTTATGTTTTATCGCCCATATATGTGAATAGCACAACTGGCCTCTCTTTCATTGAGTTATTTGGTTTTCTTGTTGATGGTATTTTATATTCAGGATGAGCTGAGGAGCTGGACACATGTAAAGTGATAGATTAAATGAATCTCTAACTTTGAATCTCATACAATAGAAAAAAGTGTACACCGTCTCATGTAACACAAGGTTGAGGGTGGGTTGCTCTTTGATCTGTTGAAGGTAATTTGAGCCTCTTGTGCTGTCCTGATATTATCTTTTCTTATTTTACACAGCACAGGTGTCACTGAAGAGTCAGACAACCATCCACATTCTGCTGTACAATGTAGCAGATAATGACCACATTTGCTACTTTGCCCGACACACTGCTAAAGACACATTGGCTCTTAAAATCGGTTTAAAGTCTTTTTATTTTGATATTTGATGAAATCGTTTAAAGTGTAAAGGTGACATGTGACACTGAAAAGTTATCAATCATGTATTATTTACATTCACATTAGATTTGTGCATTTTCTTTTTCACTGAAATTATTTGTGCACTAGTGAGTTAGTTTGCCTGTTACCACCACCCACTGTAGGTCAGTGTGACAGCATCTAAACTATGGCTGCATGCTCACACACGTGCACATTTGTTCCCATACATGACAGTAATAGTAAGTAGTCAAAAACTCTTCTGGATGCCTTTAAGTTATTGGTCCCATGCACTAAAAGATCCAGGAATCACAATAATAACTGATTAAAAAAGCATTTGTGTCCTAATCCATCTCATTTAAAATCTCACACATCAAACCCATCATTTGCCAGAACAATTACATTTGCTCTCCCTTTAGTTATATTTAGAACAAGTCAGTCTGGGCAGTTATGTAACTGTGTCTTCACAGTCGATGGGCAGTTCTAGCACCTCTGTCAAAACCTGACTTTGAACTTAATTGTTTCCCATAAGACCTTACACAACCTTACAGCCAAGATCACATTTATTTTTCTCCCTCGAAAGCAGCAACAATGAGTATTTTCTGTTTCAAGAACTTAAAACTCCAAATGAACAGTTTTGGTCTTGTTTCTTTATATCATTGTATTTTTTCTGTCCTATTCTTACCATTTAGTCTTTCTTGAATTTTTTCTTTTGGCTGCAGCTTGTGGCTCAGGTTATGGAAGAGAAGGACATTGGGTTTGGAATGGTCGATTCTCATAAAGATGCAAAGGTGGCAAAGAAACTGGGTGAGTACATGAACAAATTTCCTTTTTTTAGCTTCCTTTTTTCCAAGTGGTAGCAGTGAGCTAACAATCTTCAATCATATTTATTTAGTTAGAAGAAAGTTTTTAAATGTATCTATTGACAAGTAACTTCCTTCACAGGTTTGGAAGAGGAGGGTAGTGTCTATGTTTTTAAGGCAGATCGGGTGATCGAGTTTGACGGCTTGCTTTCTGCTAACACCCTAGTGGAGTTTTTGTTGGATGTGAGTAGACTGGCGTAAGGGCAGATTCCCAGCTGCTAGTGCTAATCCACACCAGCCTTGCCAAAATCACTAGATTACTCCAAAACATCTCTCTCCTCTTTCTGTCTCTAGCTATTGGAGGAGCCCGTGGAAGTGATAGGAAATCCTTTGGAGCTGAAAGCCTTTTACAGAATGGAAGAAGAGATCCGATTCATTGGTTACTTTAAGAGCGAAGACTCTGAGTGTAAGTTAGCAAGGATGTTGGCATGAATGACATATTGGTAAAATATATAGATTTTATATTTTTTTTACAGCTTACTACCATGTTGGACTGCTGATGTTGTGGTTCATAACCTTCAAAAGTTCATATTAAACCCCTCATCTCCCCTATGGATTTACAGATCCATTTTTATCACTGCTACAGCTGCCACTGCCTGGTCCCTTCTTACATGCTTTGGAAGAACTGAGTCTAGAGTAGTTTACTTGTTGTGACGAGCCACATCTAAATCCCTTCTGACTGTGGGAGCTTTAATTGGAGGTCAAAGTTCAGCTATTTCCATTTCCTGATGTGTAAATATAATTTATACACCAGCCAAAGAAAGCACAAACAGATGTGGGATCACGAAAACAGGAATATGACAAAACCTTACTGCACATAAAACTGTAACTCCCATGTCTTGCTTGTTTTCTTTATTCTCAGACTATGAAGCATTTAAAGAAGCTGCAGAGCAATTTCACCCCTACATTAAGTTTTTTGCCACGTTTGAAAAATCTGTAAGTTACAAACACTCACAAGCACCTCAACCGACATATCATTATTTTAAGCGTTCTGCCATTACCTCTTCAGGTTGCCAGAGAGCTGACTCTGAAGTTGAATGAAGTGGATTTGTATGAGCCCTTCATGGAGGAGCCTGTCACCATCCCAGGAAAGCCTCTCTCTGAGGAGAATCTTGTGGAATTCATAACTGAACACAGACGGTAAACTAGAAATACCCTTCTAGGCCACTTTATAGTGTATAAATAAATAGTGTATAATTACATACTGTAACATCTAATACATTTTCCGTGCTGTGGACCAACACCAGGCCGACTCTGAGAAAGCTACGTGCAGAAAATATGTTTGAGACCTGGGTGAGAAATGAATGCTTGGCTGGAGGGCCAACACAAATAACTTCATTATAAATAATACCAACTCTTATAACTTGACATTTATTTTTCTCTTTTATTTTGTCAGGAGGATGATATTGAGGGTATCCACATTGTGGCTTTTGCAGAAGAGGAGGACCCTGGTGAGCAATCAACTAAACTAACTAAACTTATGTTAAAATTTCACATATATTGGTGAAAATAACAAGACACTGAAATAAAAAGCCAAACCTTTGGAGGTTTTCTGCAAGAAGTAAAGTGTTAAGAAATAAAAACACATTAAGACAAAAAAAGTAAGAGAATATTTTTAGCCTAAAAATACCCATATATTTTGTAATCAAAGCCTAGAGGCAAAGTCTTTATGCTCAGCTAAGCTATATGTAAGAAAAATCGATGGTCTTAGCCAGGCCTTAAACAGCATAGTCCAGTGATGGTTCGTGATACTGCTTTCTCACAGATGGATATGAGTTCTTGGAGATCCTGAAGGAAGTAGCCAGGAATAACACTCACCTACCTGACCTCAGCATTATCTGGATTGACCCTGATGACTTTCCCCTGGTGAGTCAAGACACCTTTAGCCTTGGACACAGTAGGCAGACAAAGAAAGTGTGTGGACAGATATTTAGCTCACAAGCTACAGCTCTAATTTGATGTGTTTGACTTTGCTCAGCTGATCCCCTACTGGGAGAAAACTTTCAAGGTGGACCTTTTCAGACCACAGATTGGAGTAGTCAGTGTCACAGATGTAAGTCCATGACTAGTTGACAACGTGTTTGACTTGACATGACTGCTGTGTTGAGCTTCTCCTGGCACTGTTTGAGCTGTCGGTTTGTGTTTGTGAGCAGGCAGACAGTGTGTGGATGGAGATTAACGATGAGGAGTATCTGCCCAGCACTCAGGAGCTGGAGGACTGGATCAAAGATGTGCTCTCAGGCAAAATCAACACTGAGGATGACGATGATGACGATGATGACGATGACGACGATGACGACGATGATGATGATGATGATGATGATGATTAAATCTTGAATCCTCACTCCTGAGATGAACATAGGCTTCAGACAAATTTAACCCAACTGTACAGTTGTTTGATGTCCATGCTTCCACATTTTTCAAATACAGCTATTATAATAAAAGTCTGTTTAATCTCCACTTAGTATGTCGTGTTTTTGACAGTGTAAACAAGTCTGGAATGGGTTTTTAAATATAAAAATTAAAACACAGTTTGAACTAGACATTTACCTCACATTACATTACCTTAATTTCTCCATCCATTAAGTCTGCATAGAAAGGCCACAGTCAGTTAAGAACTCAAACCTGTCACCATCTAGCTGTGAGGAAGCAATACAAACCTGCTGCCCATGTGCATTTATATATGTAGAAATGACAGTTCATGACAATAATCATCTCATCAAATTAATTTCTTCTCTTCATTGAGGCTGTTGTTAGAGTATTTATTGAGCCTTATGTGGAAGTACACTATGTGAATAATATAAGAAGGTTCTCATCTAAATTAACAGGGCAGGCAGCAGCTGCACAGGGAGATAAATATGTCATACTATCGGATTTATACATGAAAATGCAATTGAATGCCAATTCATCGTGTTTCTCTTCCTTTCTGCATTCCTGAACTTTTCTCTTTGTTTCTGTGACTTATTGTTTTCTCCCTGTCTTTCTCTGGACACAGAAAACACAGTCTACAACAGCAGATGGTTTCCATGGATGGGTGGTATGCAAGCTACCATATTGTACTGCGTTAAAAACAGTAGAGAAAGCCTCAGCAGAAACCTACACTTGGCACACTTTTTATTCCAAAGACAATTGTTTTTTTTGTGTTGTTAATGTCACTAAACTACATAGCAAAACTATTTTTTTAATGCTATGCTAAGAATACATGGTTATTATCCTATAAAAATAAGACAATAAACAAATCTTTGTCAGTTGCATTGGTCAATGACACTTTGGCTTGAAGTAGAGGAGCTGAAGATTGAACTATCATCATTATGTTTGGTGGACGACCTGCTCTACCACTTGAAGAAATACCACTTTCTTAAAACCAGACTTTGTGTGTTTTGCCTCAACTTTGATAGAACTGCTTTGATTTTACATATTCTGTTGCACAAAATAAGTCAACTCATTGCTTATGACAGCTGCATGACACACACACGCACCCACCCACACACACACATACACACGCACACACACGTACACCACATGTAAACAGAGTGGATCTTAACTATGTATTGCATAACTGAGGCACATCTGCAGCCTGTATTTACAACTGTAACACATTTACTAAACAAAAGTACACTGACCATATTAACATGGGTAATTATACATTTACAGAGGTTCAGAAAATAAGTATAAAAATTTTCATACAAATTAAGAGACGGATCTGAATGTTCAGAACAGAGTTTGTGTATAAGCAGTAGTAGATAGGTGGCAGTAGTGTAACACTCAGGTGTCCACAGACAAAATACTGACAGTAGAAACACTGACACTGGGTTGATTTAATCCAAGATGGCAAATTATTCTTTTTTAACAATAATCACACAGTTAGGTGCCTGTTAATCTTGGACATGAATTTTATGTCTGAGAAACAGTTGAATCTTTTGAAACTGAGATTTGTCTTTAATTACTCATATATTTTATGCATCGTCTTAAGCAGCTGAAAACCTCATGGCTCAGTATACATTAATTCACTTAAGATTTATGTCAGACACAGAAATGCTGTAATTATACATCATCTTCTTTTTGATCAATAAAGATCAAAATCACAGACATTTGAATGCTCTGAAATTAAACAGAACAAAGGTTAACATGAGATATATAAAAATGTCAACCACATAAACCTTATACCAGAACCTCAATGATTAAGACTCTCTATTGGTTACAAAGAGATCAGTGCACACTGCACACGCTTAACTCTACAAATGCAGACACAAAGAATCAGATGTGTTCGCTCACAATGTAATGGAAAAACTGTCTGAATTCAGTTGCACTGTGCTTGGCACTCAGTTCAAGAGACTCGTCTGACATATACTACAAACATGTCCTCAGATATTTACAGCACAGTTGTCTGCACTAATACAGCCCAAATAGACAAGATAAAAAAGTAAAAAAAAAAACAACATTCAATCAAAGCACAATTTTGATATAAAAGTGTGGCAGGATAAAGTATATTCACATATAAATACTGTACATACATTTGCAATACAGGAAAGTTAGATAATCATTTGACTAAAACTGAACAAAAGAGCAGTTTGGGTGGAAGGGATTTAGTTCATATCAAATGTTCTGGTCACTATAGTAGCGCTAAGGAGAAAGGGGATACAAGTTGAGACAGATCTCAGGTGAATGTTACACACACACACACACACACACACACACACACACACACACACACACGCACACACACACTTTTGCATCCTAAATCACACATACTCCTCCTAAATCATGAAATTGCACTCATAAAGGAGGAGGAAGATTTGTGAGGGTCTTCTGAAGTGCATAGAGGAGTACCTGAACTGCGTTCTGAAAATGTCAGGACAGATAAATCCACGCGTTCTAAACATCCTCCTGTTTGCTGTCTCTACCGGATCCATTCACAAGCACGCAAAGATACAGTATGAGCCAATATAAGATAAGTACAAAAAACAGTACAAAAAAGCTATTTTTGAAAAAATGTGTCGAATAATTGTAACAGTCCTGAATGTTCAGATCAGCAGAACATTCTGGGTCTGTTAAACTGAAGTTTCTGATTGGAGCAGTAGTACAAACTTATGAGACTTGGGGTCGATGTACTCTTCAGTCAGCCGGATGTAAGGGATGCTCTTGACAGTGACAGCTAAGTTAAAATCAAGACACCTCAGCAGAAACTCTGTCCCCTCTTTTATGCCACTGGTAACAGAAGCCTCACTGACCAAAGTCCACTGATCAGCCATCCAGCGCTCAGGGGCGTACTGCAGGGTGGGACCGGGGGCTAGATAGGCCTCAAGGAAGGCCTGGGCACAGACAAACCAACATTCACCAAGTAATAAATATTCTTTTCCTTTTTTAAAATACAACTTGGATTCATTATATTTTCATAGTTTTCAACACATTTCCTATATGCAAAAACATCTGTACAGTATGTTAAATGTTTCAATCCTAATTAACTCTTAATCAGGCTAAAGTGGTTGATAATGTAAAAAGTTTGCTGCCCTTATGGACTTGTTATCAGATCCCAGCAATTATACTGCAAATCCTGTCAAATTTGATAGACACGATGACCAAGACTAGGAACATGAGACCCAAATTGAAACAATCATGTAAACACTGACGGTGACTGGACACATTAACACTGCATTCCTATTCCTCTCTATCTCAAGGTTCAAAACCAAACTTACCTTAGGGCTCATGTTATTGACTAGGCAGAAAGCCAGGTGCTTCTGGATGCTCTCCATGCTGTGGCAGTGCTGCCGCCTGGTGGTGCGGAGGTACTTCTGCAGGGCACGGGCCATGGAGGGAAATATGGCCAGGGCTGCCTCACGCACATCCATAATGTCAGAGGGGTTTGCGCGCTCATCTTCTTTCTTCATCCGCCGCACATGAGTGAACGCCTCCTCTACAGCCACCACGAGCCTGACAGTGATG